>NW_026585689.1:5283287-5425575 GCF_907164565.1 Psammomys obesus | reverse complement strand
AAGAAAGAAAGAAAGAAAGAAAGAAAGAAAGAAAGAAAGAAAGAAAGAAAGAAAGAAAGAAAGAAAAAGAAACTGCAAGTGCCAGAAGACCATGTGCAGTCTCAGAAACACTGAATTGTCAGCTGCCAGAGAAGATTCTGGTCTCAGCACCTTGTCATCCACACTGGCAGAGTTTGTGGCACTTGTCATGCTCACACAAAAGAAAAATAATACACTATTTCACATTGATGTCCAACCATGTTTAGTCCATTTGATGAGAAGAGTACTGAAAAGTAGAAAAAAAATAGTATACTATTAGGGTGTATATGTTAGGAAATATACTATTAGGGTATATAAGTTAGGAAATAACATTTTATGTAGAGAGTCCAAACAGGGCTGGCTGCTAGAAGCAGAATGAATACAGAAAATGTTATGACATGTCTAAAAAGGACGTGTCATAAAATGTTTCAATTTTCCCTGTTAGTTCCTGTACCACTCCACTCTTGTTGGCCATCTTTATGTTAGTGTAACAAATAGCTAATCAACTTTTAATAGGGAAGGCTCATTTTCGTCTACAGTTCCTGAGATTTGGGTCCGTGATACTGATTGCCCCTGAACTGCTCTATATGGAACACAGTGTTGGAAGTCTGTGGGGATCCAGTTGTCCTTGAAGGACAACTCTCAGTGAATAGAAGATATCTGACATGTCCCACCTTTTAGTTTACATTATTTCTGAGTAGTGCCTAGCAGGAGACTACGCCTTTTGTACATGATCCCTGGAAGACATTTAAGATTCACATAGCAGAGCTATATAAAATAAACAAAATTACAAACACATTTATACTGAATTCACACTTATCAGTCCCTCTTCCTTTAGCTCTCATGTTACTTCTCTCTTTCTTCCTCTTCTCTTGCTTTATTTCTTTGCATAATAGTTTCAAATGTGTCACTTTTAAAAGCAGGGTCAGATAGTAGGGGGAGGAGAACCTCCCTTATCAGTGGACTAGTGGAGGGATACAGGGGGAGAAGGGATGGAGAGTAGGATCAGGAGGAGATGACTGAATATCTTAGAAGAGTTACCTAAATTGGTTTTTCAAAATGGATAGCTCTTTGACCTACCCCCCTCCTCGAGGGAGGAGTACCCTTGCTAGGCCACAGAGGAGGAAATTGCAGCCACTCTTGATGAGACCTGATAGGCTAGAGTCAGATGGAAGGGGAGGAGGACCACCCCTATCAGTGGACTTGGAAAGAGGCAGGGAGGAGATGAGGGAGGGAGGGTGGGATTGGGAGGGAATGAGGGAGGGGGCTACAGCTGGGACACAAAGTAAATAAACTGTAATTAATATAAAAAAATAGAAATGAAAAATATTGAAAAACCCTGCAGTGGTAGCACAGGCCTTTAATCCCAGAACTCCAGAGGCTGAGGTAGGCAGATCTCAGAGTCTGAGGCCAGCATGGTCTACAGAGCAAGTTCCAGGACAGTGAGGGATACACAGAAAGACCCTGTCTCAAAAGAAAGTGAAAATAAAAACAATTTGTTCCTGGTGTTCTAAAAAGCAGATATAATGGTTAGTTATGAAGAACTTGATATATATTTTAAAAGTGTTTGTTAAAGCCTAGTGTATATGAAAATATCCTAACTTGTTTCAGTTTTATGTCATTATACTCTTAATAAATATATACATTTCTATCCCATGTCACAAACCTGTTGTAATGTTTTTAGTCTTTTTGCTTTAGATAAAAATAAAACACATAACAATTAAAGAAGATTTGATTAAAATACTACTGAAAGATAGCAAAAAATATCAAAAACTACATTAGTATAGATAATAACACATAGGCACATAGGAAATAAATGTCTTACAGGTGACAAATCTAAACTAGTTTCGTTTTTAACTAACAAATGTCTCAGTACAGATTTTGTTGTTCTCAGCAACAAAGACAGACAATAAATGTGTTACTTTTGCAAATTAGCTGAAAGGTACAATGGGAAGGAGCAACCACATAATAAAGTGGTGGAGGGGTATGATGTTGTTTTCATGGTGCAGTCTGCCCTGTCAGTCAATCCCTGAGCAGCCTGTGCCGCCTTCTTCTTTTAGTGCTCAGTTAATTCTACTGATTTAATTCAGAGGTCCTATACAGTTGTCTATATGCACTCAGCTGGCATGACACTTCCTTCTATTTTACAGTGTAGGGGTGGGCATATGATCCATGTATGTTGACTTAGCTTCGATGGCTGAAAGTGAATACTTGTTACAGAGAAATGTAGAAGAAGCCAATTAAAATTTCAGACAAGAACCAAATATATCTTACTGGTAAATGACAGCAGTAGACATCAATGACAACACATGGGTAAAATATATATCTTACTGGCATATATTCTCTCCAATACATGACATCAGTATTGTTTAACTTTTCATGGGTCTTTATTTCAAATGCTTTATGGAAAAATAAGCAAGTTTAAGCACATAGGTAGAATATGACCAAGCTAAGCAGGCAGGTACCTATTCCATTGTCCATATCAAGGCAAAGCACAAGCAGGATACAGGATCACTATGGTGAGTGAATTTTACCCACTAGGCACATGGCTTCAGCTGACAGAATTAAAGAATGAAAAAAAATAATAATAATCAATATGTGTCACATAGCTGAGAGTTGATAGTTTACAAAAAAAAAAAAAGATGAAAAGGAAAGCTTGTTCTCCCAGCTGATGCTAGTACTTGTTGGCATAAAAGGAGAAAAACATCAAAAGACCAGACTAAGACAGAAAGTAGGATAGAGCTGACAGGTTTTGAGCAAGTAGAATCACATGCCATCATTGACTGTGCAGTAAGCAACTGATTATTTTCCCTTTGAGAAACAAAGTTAAAGATCAATATAATTACCTCCAAAGATGTAAAAAAATAGCTAATATTCAAATATATCTAATATATTTTGGAGAACTTTGTTCACAGAAGGTCATTTACACATAAACATGTCATGAAAATGTAAATAGATGGATATACCTCTTGGTAAATATAGATAGATGACAGGTGAGCAAAGAAATAAATGAGAAAACAGGAAGTCATAGAACACACACAAGGAATGGTTAAATGACAAGAAGATCAAAGAACAAATAGGAAAATGGTGAGAACTAGAAAAGAGCATCCTGAGTGAGGTATCCCAGAAGCAGAGACACACACAATATACTTACTTATAAGTGGATATTATACATATAATATAGGATAAACATACTAAAATCTGTACACCTAAAGAAGGTAAGCAAGAGGGAGAACCCTGGCTAAGATGCTCAATCCTCACTCAGAAAGGCAAACGGGACAGACATCTGAAGAAGGAGAAAACAGGGAACAGGATAGGGGCCTACCACAGAAAGCCTCTGAAAGACTCTATCCAGCAGGGTATTAAAGCAGATGCTGAGACTCATAGCCAAACTTTGGGCAGAATGCTGGGAATCTTATAGAAGAAAGCAGAGATAGAAAGACCTGGAGGGGACAGGAGTGCTACAAGGAGAGCAAAGAACCAAAAAAATCTGGGCCCAGGGGTTTTTTCTGAGACTGATACTCCAACCTAGAACCCATGCAGAGATGCAGTCCATGACAGCTTAGTGTCCAAATGGGTACCCTAGTAAGGGGAGCAGAGGCTGTCTCTGTAATGAACTCAATGGCTGGCTCTTTCATCACCCCTCGCCCAGGAGAGGGGAGCAGCCTTACCAGGCCACAGAGGAAGACAATGCAGCCAGTCCTGATGAGGCCTGACAGGCTAGGGTCAGATGGAAAGGGAGAAGGACCCTATCAGTGGACTAGGGGAGGGATATAGGAGGAGAAGGGAGAAAGAGAGCTGAGTTGGGAGGAGATGATGGGGGGGCCTACAGCAGGGATACAAAGTGAATAAACTGTAACTAATAAAGAAAAAATAAAAATAAAAAAGAACAAATAGAAAAAAGATAATTCTGATAGATAGTCTCCTTAATAACTATATAATTATTTTCTGAAGAAACATAGTAATTGCTGGAGAAGCCAAGAAGGAAAATAGGAACCTAAGAAGAAACACTAAAATCAGGCACAAATTGTGCTTGGCTCCTTAAGCATATGCCTTCATGGACGTAATGAAAACATTTGGTGGTATATGTTTTTGTTTCCTTCGTGCTTGTAGAATACAGCCAAAGCAGGAGTCTGCAGTGGCAGCGCTGAAAGGCAAACCATGAACTTATCAAGGCCATAGCTACAGGGACCTGCAAGGCAATTCCTAAGGTGATATTATGTGTGGCTTTATTGGAGGCGTGTCACTAGGTGTTGTCATCTAGGTCTCAGAAGCTGAAGCCATGTCCAGTGTGGCATTTTCTTCCAGCTGCCTGCAGACCAGATGGAGAACTCTCAGCTCCTTCTCCAGCATGTCACCAAGCTTCCCACCATGATGATAATGGACTAAACCCATGAAACTGTAAGCCAGTTTAAGAGCCTTAAGAGCCTCCACAGCCATAGTGTCTCTTCACAGAAATAAAAAACCCTAAGACAGCAGAGAAACCCAAATGACAGCAAATACAACAAAGCAACTGGTAAAGTTTCAAATGATTTATTAATTTTTAATTATTTTTATTTTTTGAGATTTTAATATATAACATTTTCTTCTTTGATTTCCTCCCTCTGAACCCTACCCTATAATATATGTTTATATACACGTTTATATATATATATATATATTATATAAATATAAAACATAAGTACACACGCAAACACACATACATATATTAAAATGGCCATGCAGACAGCTCGGACAAGGACCAAGGTCAGATCAAGTAATTAAGTACCTGTGTATTTTACTCTTGTAAGTGATTTTATTAATACTATTGAAGAGTTAAACAATGGAATTTTGTTATGTTATAGAAGAATGAGCTAGCTAGCACATTCAGGTACACAATATAAGAAGAATTTCTATTCTAGTATTACTTACTCTAATAACATTGGTGCATATGGTCCATGCTGTTAAATGCAGTTTAACCTGTGGTTTAAATAAGCATTGCATAAGCTAATTACAGAAAGTACACATTTGATTATACACCATGAAACAATGCTTAGCTGAAATGTAATTGGAAGAAATAGTTGCTCTGGCTCCTGTGGCTTCCACTATGTCTAATGGTTCTCCCAGGTTTCATATCAACAGTTTCCCATCAGTGGTCAAATAATATGTGAATTACCATCGGTTTAGTTATGAGCCAATTGCCATAGAAAGCCACTGGCTGTAGCAAACACAGAGCCAGGACTCTCATTACAGAGCCACAAAATCCAGTCTACAGACCCCTTGCCCTGCTGTTCAAAAACTAATAAAATGGGGATTATTACAGATATTCCGTTGCTTTAAGCAAAGTTCTAAGAAAACACGTTGAGGAGTTAGATTTGTGACTCTGGCTGGGGAACTAAGCAGATGTGGATGATGACGTTCTTCCAAATGATCTTCCAAATGATCTTTCTGAGATTTTCAATACTTTCTTTATTCAATGCATACAGCAGAATACTTGGGAATGTAGTGCTGCCTGGACATGCCACATTCTGGTACAGCCATTTTCTCTAATATTTGAACCTGGGGCCTGAGGGGAATGAATGCATCAGGTAACCAGAAGCTAACACGTTAGGACAATCTGTTTCTGCCTTTTGTTACAGTTATTAGCCATTTACCTGTAATGATACACTGCACAGCCTGTGCTGTGGCCAGGTATGGTGCTCAGATACGATTTCTTCCCTCTTGGCCATAGTTCCACCATGTTCTTTTCCAGAAAAAATAAACATAGAAACAAACAACAATAAAATGTGTCACTATGCAAGATGTAGGAGTTATACTGTTGGGGTGTCAGCCTTGAAACCATGTGCATTTTCATAATAAGAATGCTTTCAAAGTTCAAATTCTTACTTTCGCCCTTATTCTGTCTTGGTATCTGTGTGGTGTGTGTGTGTGTGTGTGTGTGTGTGTGTGTGTGTGTGTGTGTGTTTGTGCATGTGTGTGCACACACATGTGCTTCAATGTGTTTTTTTATCCCTTCCTCCAACTGATCTATACTTAATCTCTCATTTTCATCCAGTCCCAGGACTTTGAATATGCATATCCCAACGATTTCCTAATTCCTGCCACCAGCGTAGACCTCTTCCAAACTGAAGATATGAATAGTCAGTTGCCTAGACAATGTCTGCCCTTGTATTCTTTTTCATATTTCAAACTTAACAGATCCAAGGATAGATTCTAGTGTTTGATGTATCATTTTACAGGAAGTATCTGCCATAAGCATTCTGTGTATCTTCACTTCTCGGTAAACTGGAGCACTGTTTTCCCAATGGCTCATGTCCAAACTACAAAAAAAATAAATAAAAATTAAAATAAAAAAAAATGTTTGATTCTCCAATCTTGTTCTCTTGTATGCCACACATTTGGCTGCAAATCTTGTTTACAGTACCAAAATACAGAATCTAACCAGTTTTCACCACATTTATACCCCTGCTTTTCATACCATTTCTTCATCATTGTGCATTTTTAAATTGATAAATACAAGTCTATATGCCTATTAAATAAGCCATCTTGTTTCAAATAGGTAGATATAATAAAATTGTTGATTTGATGCAATTAATATGCAAAAATTACTGCCACATGTTCATGTTTGTACAAGGACAACAAGAGTGTATTTCTTAGGAATTACTAAGAAGCGATCATCATTTCTTCCCTTTTTTTTAAAATAGTTCTCCCTTGTAGCACCTCTTTTATTAGTCTTTTTCAACACAGCAATGGAGAGAATATTTAAAAATGAAAGTCCAGTTGTAAGACTCATTTATTCCAGTATCTCTGAAGGCTTTACCTAGCATTCAAAGTGAAAAATCAGAGCCTCTGTGTCCCCATACACTAACTTCTCTCTGATCTTCCTGACCCCTTTACTTTACTGCTCCAGTCAGCATCTCCGTGTTTGACTGACATGTAGAAGTTTTGGAGCTTGTTTTTGTTTATTTTTCTCGGCTTTTCAGATATTTGCATGGCTAAGTCTTGTCACATCTCTCAAGGTTTCACTCAAATATCACATTCTCAGTGTAGCTGGCTGACATAACCTGAGCCATTCCCTCTATGCTTATTTCAGTTCTGTGAACTGCCATGATATTTGTCTTGTTACATCATCAGTTTTTCAAAATGATAAATGTTGCCTAGGAGGATCTCCGACATTTCTGTTTTGATCTCTGTTACATTTAACTTCAAAAAACATCTGGAGTATGATGAAGGCTCAAGATTCTCAAAAGACAAAATCAGCTGATGATTTTTTACTTCCGTGCCAACTATTGATGAAAAGACTTTTCTATAGAGAAGAGAATGTTGTGCTTGTAACAGCAGTGTTGCATAGTTTCCAAGCTTATATCAGTTTTATAAAACAAGGAACAGGACAGGAGCCTACCACAGAGGGCCTCTGAAAGACTCTACCCAGTAGTGTATCAAATCAGATACTGAGACTCACACACAAACTTTGGGCAGAGTGCAGGAAATCTTATGAAAGAAGGGGGAGATAGCAAGACCTGGAGAGGACGGGAGCTCCACAAGGAGAGCAACAGAACCAAAACAGCTGGGTACAGGGGTATTTTTCTGAGACTGATACTCCAACCATGGACCATGCATGGAGATAACCTAGAACCCCTGCACAGACGTAGCCATGGCAGCTCAGTGGGTCCCTAGAAAGGGGAACAGGAACTGTCTCTGACATGAACTCAATGGCTAGCTCTTTGATCACCTACCTCTGACTGGGGAGCAACCTAGCCAGGCCACAGAGGAGGACAATGTAGCCAGTTCTGATGAGACTTGATAAGCTAGAGTCAGATGGAAGAGGAGGAGGACCTCTCCTATCTGTGGTCTTGGAAAGGGGCATAGGAGGAGATGAGGGAAGGATGGTGGGATTAGGAGGGGAGGAGGGAGGAGGCTACAGCTGGGATACAAAGTGAATAAACTTTAATTAATATAAAAAATAAAAATTTAATTAAAAACATCTAATTCTAAGCACTTCATATCACTGGTGATATTAGAAGTCATAATATAAACTTAATTCAAATTACTGTTGCTTGCATATGAATATGAATATGAATTTATGTATTTACTTTGTATGTCACAACTTTGTTAAACTCTTACCAGTTTAAAAACTATATACAACATGTAGTTTCAAATATGTATTTTTATCTCCTAACCTTCTTTTAAAAACAGAAATTATAAAAAAAATATTCTGTTTTTAGATATTAGGGGAAGAAATATTGATTCACTGTCATGAGCAAAAATAGACTTAGCTTTTTGTAATTAGCCATTTTGGGTTAAATAAGTTTCATTCTGTGTGTAATTTACTATTCAATGTAAATAGATGAATGAGAGTGAATATTCAGCACACAAGGTTCTTGAATTTTCTCATAAAGTATTCTGGGCATCAATTGAGATGATCGCATATTTTTTTTCTCAGCCTGTTGAAATGAATGCCTTTGACTGACTGTTTTACATGTTAAACCAGGTATGCATTTCTGGGATGAACTTTACAAGAGTGCTTATTAGCCTATTATATGGTCTAGCATTTAACTGATAATATTTTTATCAGTTCTCAATGTCCATGAGACATAGTATTCTCAAAATGTCTTATTACAAAGAAAGAGATTCAACATCAAATATGTTGAATAACTTACAGGGATATGGAACCTTTTTTTGTTATAGAGAGTAGGTAATTTTTTGTTATGATAAATGTGTCAATAAGATGTGAACTGGGACTATGAATTAGGGTGTTCATGTCATTAGAAATCTAAATTCATAATCACTTAGAGACCTGTGTTCTGTGTTGGTCTCAAAGGTTGCTCTTCCAGAAACCATTGTTCTAAATGACAACACTAGAATCTAAACTTTTCTATTTTGAGTGTCTTCCCCTTTCTAGCTATTCCTCACAGTTCTATATTTGATTTCTTCTACTTGTCTGGTGATAAGAATGAAAAATATAGGATGCTAGAGTAATTTAGAAATATGCTCCAAATCCTTTTTTTAAAAGATAGAAGACTTTTGCCCTCTACCAAATGTAATCCAATTTTAACAAAGTAGAAAAGAAATTATTGTGAATATCTTCCAATACTAGGGCACATAATCTCTCTCTGTGTGTCCATGTCTCTATCTTTCTGTCTTTGTCTCTCTGTTTCTCTGAGGACAAGGCTGGTTTCATGACTGGGAATTAGACAGATCCATATGACTCACACTTGTATAAATACTCAGTGTTTACTATCTTACTAGTTATCAATATTTTTTTGATTTTTAAATTAATAATATAAATTTTTATTTATTACAATGTATTCACTTCATATCCCAGCTGTAGTCCCCATCATCAGTCCCTCTCAATCCTGCCCTCCCTCCCTCCTTCATTTCTTTCCATGCCCCTTCCCTAGTCCACTGATAGATGAGGACCTCATCTCCTTCCATCTGAACCTAGCTTATCAGGTCTCATCAAGATTGTCATTAGTAGTCTTCTTCTTTGGCCTGGTAAGGCTGCTCGTCCCTCAGGGGGAGGTAATCAAGGAGCCAGCCATGAGTTCATGTCAGAGACATAGTAAATGGGTTACTATGGAACCCATTTGGAGACTGAGTTGCCATGGGCTATATCTGTTCTAGGTTATTTCCATGAATGGTCATTGGTTGGCGTATCAGTCTCAGAAGAGATCCCTGGGCCCAGAATTTTTGGTTCTGTTGTTCTCCTTGTGGAACTTCAGACCCTTATTAACATTTTAAACAAGAGTTTCACACGTATTTGTGTCTTCATATTCATCCTTTAAATTATGAGGCCTCTTTTGTGTAAAGATGCTGGAGCAGTCTTATAAAAAAAAAAATCTATGTAGTGATAAACTAGGCTCCCTGGCAGAAGCCAACGGAAAAGCAGGAGTTTCTACTAATGCTCTTTTGTATGGCCCGTGCTGGAGTTAATCTGCCATCCTCATTCAAGTCTTGAAGTGTTAGCAGCCTTGCTGACATCCTGATTGTTATTTCATGAAAAGAGTCTGGGCATGAAACATCCTCTGAGCTACTTCCTCAGTTGACACACACAAATCATGATCTAATACATAAAGCCCTATTTTTATGTCACTAGGTTTTAGAGTAATTTTTATGTGACAATAGTGAATAAAATAATCAAAGTCATATTCCCTTTAGGTCTCATTTCATTAACTAAAGTCCAGCAATGTGAATACAGCAAACCTGAAAAAATATTGAGCCATCAAGGACTTTTATTTTCCCTGAAGGAGGAAAGACAGATCATTAGAGTCTCCTTGGATATATAATTTAAAAAGCAGGTAGATCTTTAGCCTCACAACTTATGCATAAGACTGATCAGAGTGCAGGATATGAGTGAGTCTCTGCTTCAGAATAAGTGAATCTAAGATAGTAGAGGAACCCTCAAATAGTAAGTAGGTTTTTAGTTAATATACTTTTCCTAGAGGTAGATACATCTCCAGTACGAGCAGTTCTTCCCCTCAGAGCTTAAATTTACTCATTGAGTTCCCATTAACATAGCTATAGACTTCACTTTAGAATTTTAGATCTGTCATGCTTTTCTATGTTAGCACTTGACTTGAGACAAGGTATTTAATCATACAGCACTTTCTTCTCTAAGATGGGAAGAAAATGAACCTAATCTCAAGAGGTTGTTGGCAAAATTAAACATAATGTCTTCTATGTCTTAGTTATCATAATTCATACACTCAACAAATATTGAGTATCACTTTATAAAGACAACCTAATAGTCATATTCATGAAGCTAATAGGTATGGTAAAGACAGGAAGGACTCAGAAAAGAAGAGCTCTGCTAATAAATATTAAAATCATTTTAATATGTTTTCAGACTCTATTATCATTCACTCAACAGATATTTTTAGTAGCTAATACATAGTAGATGCACACAAGGCCAGGTGCAAAGACATTGTCATTCTCTCAAGCAAAGTGCTTATAGCAAACAGATAATATAATAGATAAGACAATGTGAATGCAGCTTTCAAAGTAAACATCTGTGAAAGAAATAAAAAGATTTTTGGGGGACTATATGAAGAGAGGCCCCTAGAGTAATTTCTCTTAAGGAGCCATAGGCAAACCACACATTGCAGAAAAAGAATATTTTTGTAGACTAAGAATGTGTCTGAGCGAGATAATGGTAGGGTATGTAACAGGGAAAATGTACTGAAGATGAATTTGCAAAGGAAAAAACCCACATCTGAGGCTCGAAATACAAACCAAATAACAAAAGACAATTCATGGATGTCAGCAGCTAAAATGGTTGAGAATAGATACCTTAATTTTATTTCTATACTGATGTGGAGATAAAAAGTTACATATTTTAGGACTAGGTTGTGGGGACAATGAACGAGGACATTTGATGGAATAACTAGAAGGTCACGGAATCAACGGATATCAACTATTTCACAGTAACTGAAGACCTCCAGTGCAAAAAGAAGTGGGTGGATGAGACAGAAGGACCAAAGAAGTTGCTGTATATGAGATGATGCAGAAATTCTGCACAAGCAAAAGTTTCTGCATCTTAGCCTAGTGAAGGGCTTGAGATGGGCCATACTGGGAGTCAGGTTCCAAATACCAGACAGAAAAAAAGAAAGAAGAAAGAAGAAAGTTTGTTGAGTTTTTCTTTTGCCTTTTTTTTGTTGTTGTTGTTTCTAAGAGAGGAAAGGAAAGGGTAAGTCAGAAAACAGCCCCATAGAATAGTGATTTGGAACCATCTTCTGCCTCTGGGATACACTGAGTTTACAAGACTGAGCAGTCTTCACCAAAGAGGAAGCTAAGCACAAAACAAGTCCTACAAGCCTTTAAAATAAGAAACAAAGTATTTTAAAGTCAGAGGTTTTCAATTACAACTCAGTTACTACTAGAAGAATAGTAGGAGAATAGAAGAATAGAAGGAGTTCGTTAGTCACCTTCTTATTACCTCCTATTACAATATACCTGAAGCAATCAACTTTGGGAGAGAAAATTTTACTTTAGCTCACAGATTTGGAGGTTTTAGGTCATAGTGTTCTGGCTTCCTTGCTTTGGGCGTTTGGAAAGGAAGACATCCTGGTAATGAGCACATTTTGGAAGGAGCCAGGACACAGGAGGAAAAAAAGAAAATATTTAAATCTGCCAATCCATCGTCAGAACCTATCGGGGTCCTCGACCTTTAACATGGGCCTTTAAAAGACTCTTATGTTTCCCATCTATAACAGAGGGCAAAGTGGATGAAATTTCATGCTGTAACAGCATAAAATATGTATGTATATTATAAGAGTTATATCATTTGTACACATGAGTCATTTAGGTCTCTATTGCTATGGTAAAACACCATGTCCAAAAGTGACATGGAGCCAAAAGGGTTTGTTTCAATAACTTTCAGGTCATACTGCATCACTGAAGGAAGTCCAGGCAGGATTCTGGAGGTGAAAACTAAAGCAGAAGCCACGGAGGAGGGCTGCTTGCTGGCTTGCTTCCCCTGGCTTGCTCATTTCTCTTTCATATAGAACCCAAGACCATCAGCCCGGGGGTGGCACCATACTCAATGTGCTGTGCCCTCGCACATCAACCACTAATTAAGAAGATGCATGCCAAACGTGCACACAGGCAAATCTTATGGTGGCATTTTCCCAATTAAAAGTTCCTCTTCCCAAACAACTCTAACTTGTGTCAAGTTGACCATAAGCTAGTCAGGACAACCCAAACACACATAGTTATAATAGTTAGCAGTTGACATTTCGTTAGCATAGTTAATATTTAAAAACTAATATGAGTAGTTTGCATAGTTAACATTTAAAGAGGAAAATATTAGCTACTTGGGTATGCTACTTTATTTATTCATTTTTTTTAATTGTAACAAAGTCAACTCGACCATTTTATGAATAAACTTGGCTCAAAAAAGTAACCTACTGTTGTCTAGAAAGTAGTTTTAAAAACCAATACTTGTCAAAACCTGTATATTTACACATAGGTATAACTTGTCTATATAAATTTAAAATTTATATAGGTTCACACAAACAATAATAGAGGATTTTATTCTATAAAGGAAATGTAAAGGAATGTAACTTAGACAATAATAATCTCACTCTTGATGCCTACATTAACTTTTACTCCTTAGATTACATATTACACATAGGGCTGTAGTATGTATCCGCTCAGACTGATAGCATCTAACAAAAGGGGTTCAAACAAAACATTCTACATTTTGAATTTAATTCCCTCCCCATTTGAATAGTGAATGATTATTAATTTAAAAATTTAATATTAGATTCTATCAAGCCATTCTTCTGGGGGGTAAGTTGTTTTCAAAGAAAGAGATACATCATATACATAAACATATACATGTATACACATATATACATATGTAGATATATCTTTATCATATACATGTATATATGTATCTCTATCATTATATAAATTATTTTATATATATGTATATATTCAGATATATATATGATAAAGTTTTATTTTGTGTAAGCTGCTACATCCTTCTCCCCAGGTTAGGAGAAGCACATAAACAGTTATAAACATTCCTGTCATTAAACAGCTACTATCTCTCCAAGCTGACAGGACAAGGCCTGAAGTCAGAAAGCAATATAGTCATCTGGGTAGGAGTAGAAACCAGATAGCAAAAGGAATGTCTTCAGGTCAAAAGAAGCTTATTGGGCTCAGGAGAAACTAATTTAGAAGGGAACAAGAAGGTGATGCGGGATCCAAGAGCAAGCCAATCTGGAGGTAGCACCAAATGAGTGGCCATTATCCCCCACAAGCACTCTGCCTAATCCTGCCCTGTGTCTCTCTACTAATCAGCAGCTTGCACATGCTTTACTGGTGCTCTCTGAGAGCAAGTGACAGAGACCAGGCAGGCTTGGTGGGCTATTGTGACCCATGTTTTTCAGGGGGTCACAGAAGCAAAAGATACAACTGCCCTTAACCACTATTAGGCAGTGTTTCCTGAAAAGACTTGAGACAACTCAGCTTCTCCCAGTCACTCTTGGCTTCTTGTGCATAGAATCCACAGCAGAAAATCTGATTTAAAGAAAAAGAGAGAGAGAGAGAGGGAAGAGTAAAGGAAAAAGTAGGCTCCCTTTCTTTAAACTATCTAAGTTTTAGGGTAGTGTGAAACACATTTTTAAAAACATGTGATTTAAAAAAAAACATGGGTTAAATATATTGCACTATGGCCTCTGATTAATGTTGCTTTGAGTATCTTAGTCACACCTCATGGGATTATTGTCAATGCCTTTAATTGGTAGCTTCTTTCAAGCCTTCACAGCAAACATCTGTGTTTCTTTACATTTTCTTCAGTGGTTACTGCTTTGCTGCTAATTTCTCCCTTCTCATCTCAAAGGCTCCGGAGCACACATCATACACATAATTAGGGCTTCTTCGCTAATATTTTAAACTTTACTGCTGGCGGTCATGGGTGTTTGTTCTGCGTTTGTTTTATAACTCCTTTTGTCTCACCTCATTAAGTCTAAATAAACACATCCCGATTAGTTCCTTCTAGCGGCCGACTTGTCTTTTTGATCATTAAAAACCGGCGTCGTCTATAACAGCAAAAATGTCGAAGTCAACAGGAAAAACTGGGTGTGCAAATGTGGGGCTCAATCACCTTTCTCTTCTTTTACTAATTTCAGCCTGAATCTAGCTTTCAAAAAGTGTTAACTCTGAAAACTCAGTACCACTCCAGGATGGGGTGTGTTACCCAAAATCACTTAGTCACTTCCCTCTTTCTGTTGGGTTCTACAGAGACAGTATTTTAATCGTTCTCTGTCTAAATGCGAACTTTTGAACGTTTGTTTGCTACTCCATCCTGCCCATTTAAAGTTGAAAAGCTGCTGGCAACACTGAATTTTTAAGCTCAAGAGCAGAGTTGAATAAATCACCAGTGCCCCCTAGTGTTTGGAGCAAGTAACATCTGAGCGTGGGTCTGGAGGATGCAGTTGCGAGCATCTTGTTACTATGAAGAAATGTGATTGTCTCCTACATATCTGGGGGACCAGAGAGCCTCGGCGTTCCCCATCAACTCCGAGAAAACACAAAATGCTACATCTTTCAAGTTATATTATAGTCATGCCATGTTCAAAATAGCACAAATTTATGAAATTATGTGCTTACATTATTTTTGAAGGTCATGAGAAGAAGAAATAGTTTTTAAATGGTTTTCTTTTTATTTCTATATTTTTAAGCATGTGTAATACCAAGCAACTGATGCAAGCCCATTCTCTGCAACTGCGTGTGTGTGTTTGAATTGTCTTTAAATAAATGTGAATGTGACCTGTTTTCACTAATGGGATAATTAATTAAATCTCTAAAAATCTATGGAAAAAAAAAAGAGGTGAGTTATCCTTTTTGCCCTGAAAGATGAATGAGCAAGATACTTCTTTTGAGAGATTCCACAGGCAAAGCCATCAGCATGAGAACACTGTGACTGTAGGAGCCAGTCCTTCCCAAGCTAAATGGAAGCAGCTAACAGTGCATTTTTAAAGGCGACAACACATCTTTCTGGATGTCCCCGAGACCTGAAGGAGGATGTCCTCAGTCTGCAGGAGCATCCTCAGCGCCTGCCCCCACACCTAGCTCTGCAGTGAGGGAGTCTGCAGATTCCCTGAGGGTCATCACCGCTTGGACCCGCGCTGAGAGAGCAATGGCCCTTGCAGTGTTACAAGGACCACAAAGATGTTAATCAAATGTGAATACTGGGGACTGATACACTCGTATGAAAACACTCAAAATTTGTTTCCTCTGGCCCGAAAGAAAGATATGAGTCAGGAAATACAGGAAATATGAAGTTGTGTCATAGAGTGCATGTAACAAGAGGGAAATTAAATTGATGTACTGAGTGGTTTTCTGGAACTCTCACCAAAGCTAAGCTAAAATCGAGGTGGTTAGGGAAGTGTTTCCAAAAAGAAGGGAAAATAAAAAGTCCAAGTGAGCCAAATCAAGGGTCACCATTCTCATAAGCAAGTCAAAGACAGAGGTGGTAATGCAAATATGGAGTATATTTTGACTTATAGCTATCTCTAGGAAATGATCCCTTTACTCATTTTTACATAGTGTACTATAACTGCCCTGGAATCCTACCCTGTTTCTGCCTTTTCTGCCATCACCTGTGTATGTCTTAGACAACTTGAATATTCTTTCCCAAATGTTTCACTCTTCACCAACACAATTCTCCCTAGAATGTTTCTCCTTTTCTCATGTCACTGTATTCCTGGCTGAAATTGTAGTCCAGTTATTGTAGTCAGTGGGCATTATAGATGGCTTATGGATCGTGACATAGCAGATGGAGCAAAGACACTTCATCTTTAGGCATTCTGAACCGACAAATAAATCACTTCCCCTCCCTGAATCTCAGTGTGTAAATAAGAAAACCAGCATGTATTATACACATTTATGAAACTGTCAAAGAGAAAAATTATCAAATTATTATGATTTACAATGAATTTTGCATTATTTTCTTTTGTTTCCATGGTAAATCTTGATGAGGGGCCCATCTAAGACTTTTTATCTCATCAATGTTTTTTGGCCAACAATTTGAAAAGCAGATAAAAGTATGACATGGACTACAAAATTTGGGGGGCTGTAAGGCCATTGGGTGTGCCTAAGCATACTTGGTATTTCTGACAAGCTACTGGCTCTAGTGTTTGCTTTTGTTGCTCTAAGTTCACTGTCTAAGAACAGCTGCTTTCCCTTGGGAGGAGACTGTCCCTCAACAATGAAAAGACGCAACAGAACGACACAAAACAAGCATACTCCTACCACCTTGTCAATTTTGGTTTTCTGAAAAAAAAAAATCAAGTGATGGAAGTTTCTCGCACTTTATAGGATATTTTTGGAAGAAAAAAATTAGCGCGCGGCTCCAGTATTTCAGCGGTGACAAGAAGGTTTAGCTAACAAATGTGTTTCATGGGTTTTTGTGACCAGAGTACTAGGCCATCTTTCTTCTTCCCTCCACAGCCATCACTGTGATCATTTGCACAGAAACTTTGATGGCTGTGTGTGAATGGAGTCCATGCGGTTTTAAAGCTGAATGTATCACAATTCATGAGAAACACCTAATAAAACCTATTTTTTTCTAAAATACCTATTTATACGTGCATAAGGGATGAAAGCCTATTTCTTTACTTTTTAAAGAGGCTCTCAAGAAGGCCAAGTAGGCATTAACCTCAGCTAGTGACTAAACTGTGTTTTCCTTTCCATTGATTTCTCCTGTAATTTCTAAATTCATAAAAACATAAAGATTAAGCAATAATACTCAAAAACAGTGGAGGCGTACCTGCAGCTAACCAAGGAAGAGATAATAAGAATAAGAATAATAGATGAAAATTGGCCCTGGTGATTGTGGCTAGTGAGTGCCCTGCAGAAGTTTTCAGGCCGGATCCTGGGTTTCCTGTAGTTCAGGGCAGAGACACACGGCCTGCAGCCCTAGATGGCAACACTTCCTGTGTTGGTCACTCAGCTTCAGGTCTGCATAACTGAGCAAGAAAGAAACAAGAGCGACAGTATGGGTAACTACAAAACACATTCCTCACGAACAGCTTTCGTTCTCATTGCCTCCTACGCAGCATACACAAAGATGGAATGATTCCACAGACACGACTCTGAACACGCAGCAATGGCCACCGTTTTCCAATCACAATGGACTGTTTTTCTGCCCCTTCCTAAAAAGCGCTTCTTCCCTCTATCTGGTATTTCAGATTCCAGTAAGATAAGTGATATTTAAGACTGACTCCAGCAGCTCCTAAAGATCTGCTTGGTACTAATTACTGCCGTGGGCTTCAAATATCCTGCCAGTGACAGCTACTGCTGTATTATGCTTCCCATTGTTGAGATGGCCTTCATCTGGACACTGCCAAGTGTCCAGGCAGTTTCTCCAGATGACACCAATCATCAATAGCTGAAAATGGAGCAATTCTTCAGATTCTGAATCTAGGTGAGGGATAAGTTCTAAGTATGCATTCCCCCAGGCTAAATGGGCCCTGAAAAACTCACTGTGTGACCGGGTGCGTAAGGTAACATATAACTTAGGATATTATGTCAGTACAAGTAACAGTTGCCAGCCCCCCTAGCTTAAAACAGGACAGGTTTGCTTGAAAAATGTTCAGTGTGAGTGTTCTCTGCTCATCATAGTGTATTTGGCATTAGCAGGATCAGCAGGATGACTTAGTTCATTTCTCAAACCTTAATGCCACGCCCATGTAAAAGGCACACAGCACTTGTGCTCATGTTTATTAGCGTAAAAATATCACCATGTCATACCTCATTACAGCAGGGTGTGATAGTATAAAGCCACTGGATATCTAGAACAAGAATGCCAAACACTCAGTAAATAATGAAACTAGTAGTTTTTTCTAATATTAATTTGTTTGGTGACCAAGGCCTGATTATTGACATCTTATTTCAGCTTCTGTGTTTCACCGAATTTTACTTAGATTATAATGTCATCATTCAGTTGGGTTATAAAGGGGCCTTTTACCTGTAGTCAACAACCTCAGACCCTACAGCCCAATATGCAATATAATGTACTGACCATGAACCTTCTAGATTCTTCATAAATTTCCTTTTGTATTATCTTTTTTCTACTATATCTTTTCTCTACCTTAATATCTACTTTTCCATAGTTGTCCTAAATTTTATTTTTGTATAGTGTTCTCAGCCTACATACTTCTAACACATGCCATAGTTAAAAACATTGGAGTTTATACATGCACTCTTTATACATTTTTATTCTCTTTTATTGCAGTTGTTGATCTGGAATGCCATTTTTATAATAAAGCAACATACCTAAAAGTAAAAAAAAAAAAAATAGTTATGATAGAAACAGTGATTCAACATTGAATATTTCTGTCCTTACATAGCCTCAGATTTAGTTCATTAACTAACGTCTTACTAGTGGTAACACTGGTTTTATTTTGACATTGAGATAAGTTGATTCTCATGTAGCTCTGTGTTTTGTATTTTTTAATAACATCAGACATAGTTTTTATTTGGGTGTTAAAGTCTAGAATAATGTCTAAGTGCAGTGAAAGCCTTATAAAACTATTAGTTTGTGCTGAGAAATATAGCCAGTAGGCTCTCTTCATACATAGCCATTCTGATTGAAGAAACTGTTTTTTAAAAAGACACATCTTTTGCTTCATACAGAATTGTATGAAAATAGTGTGAAATGTATTTAGAAATACTATGAAATGTACAATGTAATTTCAATACTTCCCTTACTGAAGCTAAATGTGTCCATTTTGAGGGTGTATGGTATAGTCTAAATGGCATTTTTTTTTCCATAAAATTTCCCCAGAGTGAAATTTTCTTGACATGTCATTGAAATAATACCACATGTTCTGGTTCTCCTCTCTTACAGTTGTCACAGTAGCCAAGATTACAACTTCTGCGAGTCTATTCATTTCCTCAGCTTTCCTAGGAAAGTCCCTGACTCTGCAGCATTGAAGATGTAAGTCACACGCCCACCTTCCGCAGGCCTTTACCCTCGAGAGTCAGGATCAGAAACTGTGTCCTTGCCATCTAGGAGGGTATGTATTCCTGATGGATTGAAGAAGACATTCTCAGGAGTGTACCTATCTGTGCCTCGCAGAAGTAAGCTGTGTTTACTTGGTACCTGCTTTGTGCTTTTATTCACTCATTGTCTTAGCACCCCCAGGCCACTAATGCAGCCCATGTTTTGAACTTACTGATATAAAAGTACTACATTCCTGAACTGTGAGGAATTTAAATATTAATATACTTCAAGAATTAAAAAATGCGGGGATAGTTCCATCCGTGTATCAAATCAATTATAGTTGCTCCACTTATTCCAAATCACAAGAAAATCCATTCTACTCATAGAAATTGAGAATTTGTACTATGCATGAACACTTTCTTCCATTCTAATTTTTTTTTTAATTCTTATGAAGATGACAATGCAGCCACTCCTGATGTGATCTGATAGACTAAGATCAGAAGGAAGGAGAAGAGGGCCTCCCCTATCAGTGGACTTGGGGACAGGCATGAATGAGGAAGGGGGAGGGTGGGTAGGAGTGGGAGGGGAGGAGGGAGGGGCTTATGGGGGAATACAAAATGAATGAAGTGTAATTAATAGTAAAAAAAAAATTAAAAAAAATTCTTATGTACTTTGGGGCTTAAACTAAAAACTAATGGGTTTTATTATGGCATGTTTTCACTTGCTCCCATTCCTAACTACTCTCCCCTAGGCCTCTCCCAGCCTAGTCCCCTTGGTCCCCAGTTATCCCCATTTCTGCTGTCCTATGGCAGGTGTTCCATTGCCCTGTCTGTATCACACCTCCCTTAAACTCTTTGCTCCATAAATTTTTGCCTTTTGGCAAAGATCAGGTGAAATTTTCTCCATCCTCAGAAATATGCACTTTCTAGTTTCGTGACCTCACACACACACACACACACACACACACACACACACACACACCACTGCTGCTATAAACAAGATAAACAAGGAGGTGCAAATATCTAGATAGTAAGTTGACTTACTGTTCTTCAGATGTGGACACCCAAAAGTTGTGTGTGTAGTTTTCTATTTTTAGTTGTTTTAAAATCCCTCATACTGATTTCCATAGTTGCTGAAACAGTTTACATTCTCACCAGCGATGTATGAGTGTTCTTCTTCCCCCACATCCTCGCACAGGCTTTGCTGTAAGTGTGTGTGTGTGTGTGTGTGTGTGTGATTAGCTATTCTGATACTGAGTAGGGTGACACAGAATCTCAAAGCAGCTTTAATTGTCTTTCTTTGATGTAGGTAAGGTTGTAGAATCTTTTGTTCAAGTATTTGTGGTTCATTTATATTTCTTCTACTGACAACTGTCTAGTCACAAGCATATTATATTTTAATCCATAGTTTTACCTGCAGTTAAAGTGCTATATCATAATAGCACTTACATACTTACATACATATCTATATACTTACATACTTTTCTTAAACCACAAAATAATCAATTTCTTAGATATTTAATAAATTTTTCTAGAGATAACATTTTTCTCTTGTTTTCAATGAGCTAAATTGAGGCCCATGTAGTCCATATTTGCATCTTTGAAATGAGATGAGAAATAAGTAGTCCAGACCCATTCCAGAGGAGCATGAAAGCTTGATTAGGGCTTTTAATTAGAGGAAATATTTGGTGTTTTTCCCCTCCTTTTCACTAAAACTATACTGTTTATGTATATGTGTAGCCTCGAAATGAATTAAACTCTTAAATAATTTCTTACCACTATCAGAAGGTACTCCAGTGAAGTTAGAATCATTCAAATATTAACTGGAAACCAGCTTGTCTATGCATTGCTAGATCTAGTTTTTTGAGAATGAGAGTGTGAGCTTAGCCTGCCAGAGGAAACTATCAAAACATCTTGGTTTTACAAGTGTCTTTTTACAAATATCTTCCTAAGGTTTATCTCATTTTTTGATTTATGTGCTTATTTCTTTTATTATTTTTATTAAGTTTATTTATTCACTTTACATCCCAACCTCCTCTCCTCTTGGTCCTTTTCCACCATCCCTTCTTTTCAAAAAAAGGGGAGCTCCCCCACCCCAGAATCTACCCATCCAAGCACATCAAGTCTCAGCAGGACAGCATATCCTCTTCCACTGAGGCCAGGCAAGGCAGCCCCAGTAAGCGGAAGTGATCCAACAGAAGGCAACAGAGTCCATGTCAGAAACAGCTCCTCCACTTGCTAGGGGACCCTCATGAAGACCAGGATGCCCAACAGTTACATATGTGTAGGGGGTCTAGGTCCAGATACTGCATGCCCTTTGGTGGATGCATCAGTCTCTGTGAGCCCCCATGGACCTAGGTTAGTTGACTCTATTGGTCTTCTTGAGTTTGTTTATTTCTGTTGCTGCTGTTATTTTGTTTTTCAGTTTGTGCTCCCAAGATGTGCCTCATGGGAAACTGATATGATGTCTGCCTCCATAGGTACATCATGATTAAATTATACACACAGTGCAGTTGTTCTGGTAATGATTGACTTGGAAAAGAAGAGAAGGGAGAACCTTCAGTTCTAGGACTGAGTTTTCAAGTTTTTTTTTCATTTATTTTTATTTTTATTTTTTAAGATAAATGGCTTCCTTGCCCAAGATCTTAAGGAAGCCGTTTATCTTCTACTCTGGGCATTACCACTTCTTGATGTAGTGTAAGAACTGTTGTAGCTACCTGCACCTGGGACTGAAAGCCTGAGAGTAGGAGAGGCCTGAGAAGGAGGACCAGGCTCCTGACAGCTAAGGCTGTCAACCAGGCTGCAGCTGGGGCAAGTCTTATTGTTTTGACTTTTAACTATGTGAAGAAAGAGTCATCTCTTACTCATTAAATCGTTCTGAATCCAGTTCAGGATAATTTATTCTAATCCCAGTGGCCTCGAAGCTTAATGAGTTTGTTCATCCCATGAACAGCACAACTATTTCTCACTGATTTTATTGTGGGCTACAACATAACACACAGAAAGTCTCTAAATTTAACTTTGGGGGGGGGCAGCAATAGATGATTGTTTTTGAATAATTACTGTGTGATACCAAAAACATGCTACTGTGAACAACAGCCTGTCATTTACTAGAAATTCAAATTTATCTGACTGTCGTATATCTGTATTTGTTTTATTTAGTTCCAGTAGAATGAAATCGGGAAAGGGGCCAGAGTGGTAGCTCAACAGTTAAGAGCATATTTTGCTCTTGCAAAGGGCCCTAGTTCAGTTTTCAGGTCATGAGGCTCGCAAAGGCCTGTTGCTCCAGTTCAAGAAGCATCCTTGGCAATGACCTCCCTGGTACCTACATGCATGTGCTCATTCCCACACCACCCACATAATAAAAATAAAGTAGAACACACATTTTTTTAAAACAACAAAATTAGAAAATGTGTAAAGTTATTTTTCAATAGCCTCTGTGAAGTATCATAGCATTGTGAATGATTAGAGTGTTGACATGATTCCCATGAGATTTGAACATGAGGGAAAATTTCTAATTCAAATTTTCCCTAAAATTATAGGTATCACATTTGTCTGAATGTATGCTGAAATCCAAATGTAGCTTTATATAGTGTGAAAATGAGTAAAAGGAAAAAAAAAATGGACACAAATGTTGCATTGCTACTCTGAAAGCATTTTATTGAAGGGATTAATTTTAAATTCACTTCTGCCTTTTGTTTTCAGATGAACAGCTTGTGGCCATTCATGTAGCTCCTTCAAGTCAAGATTTGCTGATATGGTGTCTAGTGTCTGCAGTGATTGGAAGGAATTTACAAGCTGTTGTATTGATGAGTGTGCGCTGGGCTCGCCATTAAAGACACAGGAAGTAGAAAAGTCTCTAAGGAGAGAACAATTTCTTGTTTTGTGAGATTTTTAAGTAACAGTCTTAACATCGATTTTTTATATTTTTATTTACTATTTGTTACAATTTATTCACTTTGTATCTCAGCTGTGGCCCCCGCCCTAGTCTCCTCCCAGTCACATGCTCCCTCCCTCTTTTCCCCTTTATGCCCCTCCCCTAGACAACTAAAAAGGGAGGTCCTCCTCCCCTTCCATCTGACCCTAGCCTCTCAGGTCTCATCAGGACTGGCTGCATTGTCTTCCCCTGTGGCCTGGCAAGGCTGCACCTGCCAGGAGGAGGTAAACAGAGAGCCTGCCACCAAGTTCATGTCAGAGACAGCACCTGCTTGATGTAGCCCATGGACTCAATCTCCAAGTTGGTTCCCTAGTAAGAGGAGCAAGGACTGTCTCTGGCATTAACTTAAAATTATTAATATATAAGATAAAGAGATTAATTGCTTACCATGTGGCGTGGGCTTCAACACATTTCACAAATGATAAGTCCTAGTAAAATGTTAACATTATGAGTGTTCTAATTAAAATGAGTTCTATAAAAATCAACTCCAAGAGATCTCCCATTCTGGAAACATTCTCACTACTGCGGTCCATAAGTATTTGATTTCCATGTTGAGTTTCTTGCCAGGAATCCAGTGCACAACATGGCTCTCCTCTAAATATGCCCACTTTTTTTCATACAATCCAGTTAGGAATTATCTTCTAATTTAGATGCTCCCAGTAGCATTTAGTAGTTATTATTACCTCTGTAGCTATTTTTTCAATAAGCAAAATTGGACTTGTTTTATATATATATAAAATAATAAAATGAGTTGAAACTTCTTTGCAAGTTTAGCATGTGAAGATTCCTCAATGTTCGTCTTCTGGTTTGATTATTTTGACTTCCAGAATTCCTCTGTGGAAGTACAGCTAGAGCAGAATGCCTTACTTAGAGCAATGTTCCTGCCATGAGGGAAATAGGAGTAGAATAAGTTATTAAGCTCTTTATAAATCTTGGATTATTTTAGCATTAAAAATACATATCACTAAAAAGCATGCAGAAGGTAAAATGGTTTTTGAGATATTCTTAAAGAAGATCTGTAGAAAGAAATGTTTGTAAATTGTTAATCAGGAATAAACACATTCCAATCAAACACATAGAAATTTTAATTGTTCTTTAAAACTCTTACTTTCAGGATGTTGCCAGAGTAAATGGTTATCTTCTAATTATGCAATTGTTCTGCTGTGGTACTTCAATTTCCAATCAAGGCTGTTATGGTTTGCAGACACTGAACAGACTGAAATATTCTTATGAACATGAGAAACCTATGGGCCTGCTTTAGTTCCAGGACCTTTGTCTCATTTTACGCACAGGAGAAAAATTGTTACATTTCAAAAGTATTTGAACTGAAACTTGACTGTCCTAATAGTATACTGTTGTTCAATTTCTGGTTATAAAAGCTGATGGAAACCTAAGATTTTGAACAGAGAAGGAAGAAGATGATATGAAGAGAATGAATATGTGTAAATACTCATTGCTCATATTGATGATAACTTTGGAATAATAATCATGGAATAATAACTTTTCCTCATAGAATCAGAGGAACCCAAGAGCCAGGCATTATGGCTCCATGAAATTATGATTTTCTATTTCACCCGATCTTTTTATTTTCTTTAAATTTTTTCATTATTTTTTAATTTATTTTTTATTTATTACAATTTATTCATTTTGTATCCCAGCTGTAGCCCCCACCCTAATCTCTTCTCAATCCTCTCCTACCTTCCTCTTCTCCTCCCTTGTCCTTCCTCAGTCCACTGATAAGAGAGGTCCTCCTCTCCTTCTATCTGACCCTAGCCTATCAGGTCTCATCAGGACTGGCTGCATTGTCTTCCTTTGTGGCCTAGTAAGGCTGCATCCCTCAGGAGGGCTAAATAGTCATTTTATTATTTTTTTTTTTAATGACTACTTAGGGGTCTGAAGTAGTGTTTCATTGTCTACCTTCAAAATGACTCTTAAAGGTGATCATGTCACAAATTTTCTCTCTCTCTTTTTAAATCAACATTTACAATTATCAGTGGATAGGAATGCCAAGGGTTTTTAACCCCCATACATTTTAAGATAAGTATTTATCATTCCCTTATCAAGACACGTTAATCTCTCATTATGGATCAAATTCTCAAGGCAAAAACTGTAGAATAGTTGAATGTGAATTCTACATGACTCAGATTTTTTAGCAGATCTGGAAGCAAGAGAGAGGGAAGAAAGAAGGGAGTGAGGGCCACTTTTAATTTTATGAACACGAGGAAGCTATTGGCTTCAGGGAGATGAGCTAAGCAGGTGGCTGTGATTACTGGTAGTGCTGATTTATGAAGTATTTTTCTAGGTTGTGATTACATGGTTTTCTTACTCAGTGTGTTACTCTAAAACAAGGAAGAAAGGATAAGAAATTGTTTATCTTTATAAACACAAATACTGGCCAGCTATATATGAAAAGACTGACATTGGTTATCTATGGATGGTAGGGGAAAAATGGCTAACAGATATGAGATATCTCTGAGTATACGCTTGTCACCATGTTTATATTACACAAATTTAGAAAATAGATAAAATCAGTGAGGATAGCTGGAATATATTTGTGCTAAGTTCATATCACTATGGTGGCCTCCTGTAGGCAGGAGACCACCAAGATGCTAAAGACGGGTGAGCTGACAAAGGTCAGAAAGTGAGCAAGTCAAAATTCCATGGTTTTTGGAAATAAAAGAAATGAATTCAGTATAATATATCCAATCATAGGTGATAGAAGGATGGCTATATTAAAGTGTTTACATAATTTCAATATGTGTATATATAAATATCTCATATGAGTATATGAATTCTTACAGGTGTCATGTGCAATATTTAAAAGCACATTCATGTTTATAGTATATCCATGTATATAACATACATGTGCACAGATATATGAAAGTTCTGTTTATTGAAAAGGTCTAGAAGCAATGATATTCCCATGTTGGAATCTTTATGACTCTTTAAAATAATTGAGAACTCCTTGAAGCAATAACTGGATCTCTTGCTAATTCTGGGGAAGTACAAATCAGGCTTGAACAGCCTTTGTGCTTTAGAAAGTGCTAGAGCACTCAAAGCATTGAGCAAATACTAATGATGTGGGAATCAGCTCTAATGACCTGCCACTGACCAAATCCAGGTAAAAGGGAAACTGAGCTCACAAGAGCAGATAGCTTATGCTCCTGTATGAGTACAATCTACATAATGAAAGAAAGGCATCCACTAGGTGAATGGAATAGATAAAGAAATGATATTGAAAGCCCCTGCTATACTCACTGTAGAACATTAAACAATAAGTGCAGAAACATTGATGAAACTGGAAGGTCATGACTTTGTAGACATCACAGCAATGATGACCCAGAAAGCAATCACCTTGAATACAACTAACATACGGAAGTTGTTGACAAAGCATATATTTTGGTACTCTCGGAATTTCAACTTCTCAAGTCTTTGTTCATCACAAGTGAAACAACTGGCATTTCCTTAAAAAGAAAAAAGAAAAAAAGAAAACTGGATACAGAACTTTGAGCCAGTGATCAAATTAACCAATGAGTCAATAAGGAAAAGCTGAGGGCAGCTACTGGTCCTTTCCCTTGTACTGTTTCCTCACACAGCAAACTGAAAGTAATGTGCAAGATGGTAGTGAAGCAAGCTCTTAGAAAGTGTACATATCAGGGCAATAGTAGTGCATACCTTTAATCCCTGAGCTCAGGAGGCAGCGGCAAGTAGATCTCTGAGTTCAAGTCCATCCTGGCCTGCAAAGGAGGTTCCAGGGCAGCCAGAACTACACAGAGAAACCTTGTTTCAAATAACCAAAAGAGAGGAAGAGAGATATAGGGATGGAGAGGGAGATGGAGAGGAAAAGAAAGAGAAAGAGGGATAGGAAGGAGGGAGAGGGGGAGGGAAAGGGAGAAGGAGAGGGAAAGGAAGAGGAAAGGGAGAGATAACACATATGACATAAGATAACAGTTTAATCTGCACATCATTTGCATTGTTCAGATAAGAATAAAGCACATGCAAATGCTAACCACTAAATATGAATTGAGTGAATTGGGTGATTATGGCAATAGTTTAAATGCTTTTACATTTGTCTTCAAAACTAGTACTGTACAATGTAAATATTAGCAACAAAAGATGCTGAAATCATGGAAGCTATTTTCTTTGCTTAGCACATTAAATAGAAAATATGTGAAACTGACTAATCAAAAGACAAACTGAGAGGGACCGCAATTTTTTTCTTAAATTTTGAGAAAGCAGAATCATTTTTGTATAATTTATTTATTTTTTATTCACTTCAGATCCTGATTGCAGCCTCATCATCCTCCTCTCACAGTTCCACTCTCCCTCTCTCCCCCTTACCCCTCACTTCTTCTTCATAAAAGAGGAGCTCCCTTTCCCATCCACCAGAGCTCATCAACTTGCATCAGGAGTGAGCTTGTCCTCTTCCCCTGTGGCCTGGCAAGGTAGTCCGGCCAGGAGTAAGTGAACAAAAAGCTGGCAAGTGAGCCCATGTCCTATGCAGTCCTCACTTTCCTTACCTGAGAATGCACATGAGGCCTAAGCTGTCCATGTGCTACATCTTTGTAGGTGTCCTACGTTCTTGGTTGATGCTTCAGTCTCATCAAACCCCTCTGGGCTCTGGTTAGTTGGCTCTGGGTCTTCTTGTGGAGCTCCTGTCACCTCCAGGTCCTTTTCTCTTTCCTCCCACTTTTCCACAAGACTCCTTAAGCATAGACCTATGTTTGGCTGTGAAGTCTCAGCATCTATTTTGAGGCACTTCTGGGTAAAGTCCCTCAGAGGACAACTCTGTCAGGTTCCTGTCTGCAGGCTTAGTAGGGTATAATTATATTTTTATTTTACACATGACCCCCCAAAAAGTACATATTTAAAACTTCAATGGGAAAAGTGACACTGTTTCATTATTTCAGCACCTCAGTCTTGCTTCTCTGTCACTAACAGCATCTTCTTTGTACTTTCCTTTGAAGGCCTGCACAGTTCTCACAATTTTGGCTGTGGGACATCTTGATTTATTTAATTTAGCTTCAAGCATGACACAAAGGTGTAAGTATGTGGTCTTTGTAAGATGTAGAGCCAGGAGGTAAGCTTGGATCAGCTTGAATTCTGAGCCGCGAGCCCTAATGTCTACACCATGGTCTCAAGGCATTCATTTTTCAGAACAGCTGAAGAGGCAAATTGAGAAAAATGACTAGCAACTGTTGGCAGAAAGATTTGCGCTCAAGATAAAAGCACAGATCACTTTTATGGCTCATACTTTATAGAACAACATTTAAAACCTGGATAAAATCTAAGGAAGTAAAAGCACTCTCACCTAAGGAACTTCTAGAGTCTGTGGAGGGACCAAACTTCACTGAAGGCGACAGCACATAGAGCACAACCTCCCTTCAGGATAGAGGCTTATTGTCACTAATAATATCAGACATCAGCTTGCTTGAACTTTGAAAGAACCTGAGTTGACAATCATTAATAGGGCTTAGACGCTGTGATCATGGTTACTTAAACAAAGAACTTGGCTTGGTGTCTGATGTAGATCTGTGCCATAGTGAGACTCCAGAAAGTGGCTTCATTTTTCTTTGTTAGTTTTGTCATCTGCAGAATATGGACAAGCCTATCATGTGTGGTAGTGGATAACTGAATGGACGTGGGTTTATTGTTAGAGAATTCTCACCAACAATAATTACAATTATTGTGTGCACAGCTCTGAGTCAGACGGAGTATAGGAAAGGGATTTCTGGTTTCAGCTGAGAGAATCTCTAAAATTGGGACTTATGTAGGGAAAGAGTCAATGCCTACACAAACACAAGAAGGCAGGAGTAAAAGTAGTAATGAAGATAGTAGCTGGGATGTGAACAAAACTCCAGACACAGGTGGGCATTAAGAAGCAGGAGGTAAAACAGCTCACCCTGGGGATGAATCATGCTATGTCTTGGGAAAGCCTGGAGGTTACATGTCATTCTCTAGCTTTGCCCAGTATGGTAGCCACTAGAAGCAAATGACTGTTTAGACGACTTAAAACTAAAGAAAATGCTAAAATCAGACACGGAGATAACTCTCTGCATTTCTAATGATGCATCTAATGGGTACTGTCTTTGGTAGAAAGCCGCACAGATTTTATATACCTTTTGGAGAGGTTCCAGGGGACAGTGCTGCTTCCTGAACGGGCAGAATACTCCATATTTAGGCCTGTAGTTTTAGGATCTACAGCACTTAGGGAGAGAGAGCAAGGACTCTCACCTCTCTGCTGTGAGCCATTAGATCAAGTGGAATTGGAGAAGGGCATGGGAGATGAAGGAGGATTGGGAGGGAATGAGTAAGGAGGCTACAGCTGGGAAACAAAGTGAATAAACTGTAATTAATATAAAAATAAAAATATAGTAATAAAAAAGAACAAGACAACAACAACAAAAAGAACATCTCAGTGGTCACCAGAATTCTTTTTTTTTTAATATATTAATTATAGTTTATTCACTTTGTATTCCAGCTGTAGCCCCCTCCCTCGTCCTCTCCCAAACTCACTCTCTCTCCCTCTCCTCCTATGGCCCTCTCCAAGTCCACTGATAAGGAGGCCCTCCTCCCCTTCTATCTGACCCTAGCCTATCAGGACTCATCAGGACTGGCTGCATTGTCTTCCTTTGTGCCCTGGCAAGGCTGCCCTCCCCTCAGATGGAGGTGATCAAAGAGCCAGCCACTGAGTTCATGTCAGAGACAGCTCCTGTTCCTCTTACTAGGGCACCCACTTAGAGACTGAGCTGCCATGGACTACATCTGTGCAGGAGTTCAATGCAGGGTCCTTGGTTGGAGTATAAAGAGCTTCTGAAATCACCATAACTGTTGCATCCTTGTATAACATTGTGCCACTGTGTGGAAGTAGGGCCCGATCCACTCAAGAAGACCCTTGTAAATGAAAGCCCAGCTGTGAAGGAAAGGATCTTTAAGAGATGAAAGACAAAGAGACATTCTTTTGCTGGTAGGGAAGTAGAATGTGGCTGTGTTGTTGAGAAATATATATGACAGCCAAGAGCAGTGAGTGTCTATGAACATACAGAAGCCCTGGTCACCACCAAAAAGAAAGGAAGAACCTTGTTCTTATGAATAAAATTTTTTTAAAAAAAAGAAAAACAGCCTACCACAGGACCTCTGAAAGACTCTAGCAGTGTGTCAAAGCAGATGCTGAGACTCATAACCAAACCTTGGGCAGAGTGCAGGGAATCATATGAAAGAAGGGGGAGTTAGTATGACCTGGAGAGTACAGGAGCTCCACAAGTACCAAATATATCTGGGCACAGGGGTCTTTTCTGAGAATGTTTCTCCAACCAAGGACCTTGCATCGATATAACCTAGAACCCTTGCTCGGATGTAGCCCATGGCAGCTCAGTATCCAAGTGGATTCTCTAGTAAGGGGATCAGAGACTGTCTCTGACATGAACTCAATGGCTGGCTCTTTGACCTCCCCCACCCCCCGAAGGAGAAGCAGCCTTGCTAGGCCACAGAGGAGGACATTGCAGCCAGTCCTGAAGAGACCTGATAAGCTCTCTTATCAGGAAGGGGAGGAGGACCTCCCCTATCAGTGGACTTAGAGAGGAGCAGGGAGGAGACAAGGGAAGGAGGGTGGGATTGGGAGGGAATGAGGGAGAGGGCTACAGCTGGGATACAGAGGAAATAAACTGTAACTAATATAAAAAATAAAAATTTGATTAAAAAAAGAAAAGAAAATGAGGTTGGCTACCAAGTTGACTGGATCTGACCCTCAACTGTGATTCCCGTCTTATCTCATACTTTGATATTAGACTGACAGGATCCTAGGCAGGGAATGAAACTGAGCTCTGTCCAGATTTTAGACCTAAGGAAATATGGTATCTCATTTTTGTGCTTTGTGGAGCTGGTAAATATGAGATATGGCCGTTATGCAGTGATGAAAAGCTAACATATGACCCATATAAGCACAGCACAAGCTTATGCATATGTGAGGCAAGCTCACTGGACCTTGGCTACTAGCTTGTATGAGTCAAGTGAGAGGGTATATTCTGGCACACAGCTTAGTGGTAGAGTTTATTACCTACTGATAATCAGCAAGTGACAACTGACCCCTACATGGGAGGCACTATGAGCCAGGCCCTGCAGGCTCATTAAATGTGCTAGAATCCCTAACATATATGCCCATTTGCAATGCAAACCAGAGGAAACTTTTGGAAGAGTTAGCCTGCCTTACATCATATATACCCTAGGTGCAAGTAGCATGCCATGTTTAAGATTTGAGGGACTTTCTGTTTCTAAGGCAGAGGAAGAACATGGAAGGGCTGCCTACCCAATGCCTCTTAATCTCAAGATCTCATGCTTTCAATGCTCTCTACACTTACTCTTGAGGATTACAAGTAAGAAAACACAGGAGCTATGTCAGTCCAAGGATGCTTGAAAAAATGTCCAGGAACACAGGCACACATAGAGAGAAGCATCCCCCATCCCACCCCAACACATACTATTTCCAAATGTGTTGTTTAACCCAGATCAAAGGTTAAGTAAAGAGGTGTGTTCAAAGTTTTGTTGTTACTTTTGGCAATAGAACAACAGAGAGAAAGTGAAGCAATTACCTGACACTCCAATATATTTCCTTCTTCAAACAATCAGATATTTTCAATTCTCAATAGCTCCGAGGAAGTAAAGACTAAATGTTCACACAACCAAGGGAAAACTGTGCAAGTGATGGCTGTTGACTGTTATGAAATTATTCCACATCATGGCTGATTTTTTTTTCATATTTACATTAAATTTCCTGACCCTCTGAAATACCTCCAGTGTTGTGTAGTGGGTAGGATGATGAATGAGGGGGTGGGTCTAATGAAAAGTTATGCTTGTGTTTACAGGGAACTGGCCTGTGAATCTGTAATAGAAAGACCTGCAAAGAAGGGTAGCCAAATGAGTTAGGTGAGGTTTGGGCATGTGGAAGGAGGTCAAGAAAGATAATCACCAGAAGGAGTTTACAGCAGACCTGTGAGGACCAGCTCTCAAGGAGGGAGGGAGGAATGAGGGCATGCTGGGGGACCCAATTGGAGGGTTGAAGTTTCCAAAAGAAGAAGTGAAGAAGACTGAGACAATCTGTTCCTGCTTTATAATTTTGCTCTCTGCCCCCTGTTGTGTAAACACCACCTTTCAGTCACATACAAATTATCTCCTTGGAGGAAGGAAACCTCGTAGGCTGCCCTAAGTGGCTCCTGACAGGAACTTGAGGAGTCCCTGAGGAGAAGAGGCATTTTTAAGGGAGCTGGAGAATCCAATTAACTTTCTCCCTGATGAACTTTGTCACAGCTCTTTATCAGGGGGGAGATGGAAGGCAGGGATAAGAATTTAGACATGAAAAATTGTGGCTGAGCAAATAGGCTTCTAATGGGTTCCAGTTTCCTATGACTTTTGTAAAGACTTATATCTTAGAAAAGAAATAAAATTTAAAGAACAATATTATTTCCTTATAAGGAATAGCTTCTCAACAATGATATTATTGTTCTAAATCATTATATCAGGAATATCAAGTTTGAGACATTGTGTGCTCAATCCTCTAAAATCACCTGGGCTTTTGAAATTGTGGAATATTCACAATCAGGAACACTATGTTCAAATTTTGCTTACTGTGATTTTATTAAAGTGGAACATTAGAAATTTGCTCTTCTGTAATTTTCTTATTGTGGGTTTTCCTTGTCTCTCCATTTGCACATTTAGGTCAGGAACAAAATTTCTTTCAAAGCCATGGGATGAGCAAGGGCTTAGAAGTCTAGGGATTAGCTGCTGGTCATTTCACTGTAAACATGGACATGAAGAACCAAGACCAATAACCAGGAAAGATCCACAAGGCACAGCAGCTATTTACAAACACGCACTCTGACAGATAAGCATTTCTCAAATTGAACTAGTGAGGGTGGAGAGAAACTGGAGGAAGGCATTGTGTTTCTCCCTGTTCCTGAGGATCTGAACAAAAGAAGCAAAGCAGTCTCCTCCCCCTAGCCTTCTTCTGATCCTGTTGCCTTCACACCATGTTCTGTTCAATAATGCTGCCTTGACCTCACAGGAGAGCATGATCCTAGGAGTGAAAATACTGGCCTGAGATAACATTTGTTTATAAATTAGGTGTTGCTTGTCCAACCACACATACTCACAGTTTCCCCGTGACTGTACTAATCAAGAGTATCTGCAGTGTATACTTTAAAGGACATACCTCATGATACATCATCCAAACAGCTTCTATCTGACAGCTTATCATATGCAGATTGAATATAAGAATTCTAGGGGCAGGAAGAGCAGGATAAAAAAATGACAGAGTTGAATCTGCAGAATCAGAGGAAGAGGAAGAACTCACGCTGTCAAAGTCACTAGTGCACGGTTGGCTGTGTAGACCACAGAATGCTTACCCCAGAACACAGGTTTTTTGTTGTTGTTGTTGTTGTTGTTTTCTTTTTTTCTTTTTTTTTTCTTTTTAAAGCAGGATAGGACCATATTTTTCTGGTGCAGCTGAACCCGTGTTTGAAATGGGATATGTACAGCTGCTTGGTATTACTAATCCACATTCATTAAATATGGTTGTTTAAGTTTCCACTAACAAGTGAATAAAGGTTAATTTTAAGTTTTTAATGATATATTTCAGGTCCTTTGAAACTATCTATTTAGGAGGAAAGAAAGACAACTGGAAATTGGACGGTTTCATCCTATTGTCTTCAGCACAAAGTCCCCCCAAAATATAACACCTCCACCCTGCACATACATTCTATCATCCAGTCTTGTGATTCATGGAGCCTGTTTGATTTTGTTTCAAAATATATGATATACAAACTTGTGTTTCAGGTAAGTGCTACTAATAACACTTGCTTTGGTCATTTGTGTCAGATTCAGCTAGAGAGCCATCAGGCCCTCAGCTGGGTGTTCTCCAGGTTAGCTGACGGCACTTTGATTTCAGGTGGCACCAGCTGCAGCACTTGTTTGTTCTACATGCTTTCTCGTCATCTAAAATATTAGCTCAGGCTGTTCCCAGGGTTGCCGGGCAGATGTAGAGAAGGCCTATGAGAATGTCTCTTCAGTCTGTGTCAGGATCCGTTATGTTTTGTATGCTACCTTCAACTATGTAAAGTAAGTCACGATGCCTTTTTTTATTCAAAGGATAATCGAATAGACTGAACCTCTCTCTACATAAAAAAAAAAAAAATTAAAAGCTCTATTGTTGAAGATATATTGTCAGGGAAGAATAAGTACAGGTATTTTAGCAATCTACCAAGTACCATGGGTTCTATATTACACACTTGCATTCTTCTGGGTAGTTCACATTCGTTCTTACTTCTACATCTTACACATGTATAGTGCCCTCCTCTGCTTCTTCATTGCTCTGCTCCTATATTGACTTTCATATTTGTTTCAAAATTAGGATAGCATTATTTCCTTTAGGAAGATTTCTCTAATCTCTGGACTAGATAGGCTTCACTCCCCTAGGATTTTCAGAACTGTTGGCTTATGCACTGTTAGGAAAACCTGTGGTTTCCTGTTGTTGTAATGGTTCCCATTCTTGAAGATAATGAGGAGATTTTCATTTATCTATTTCAATAACCCAGATTAGTTCTTATACAAAGCACACACATAGAATTACGTATGTCCACAGGAGGTGTATTAGAAGCTTGTCTATAATTACCACCTGTAGAAATAAGAGTATCTTTTCCAGACATCATCTTCAAGTGCTGTCTCCCTTGCAGCCAACCTGATAATATAAAAGAGTTCATAAAATTAGTTCAAATTGTCATTGCTTAAAAAAAAATAAAGCAACTTAACTGTTCTATCCAATAACTTTTCTCCAAAAGATAAAGTTGGATCTTTAATGTTATCAACTAATCCAGACACCATAACTTATACAGAGTGTTAAAAAGTAATGGGCCTGGAAGTCATTCCTGAAGGCCCCATTTGTCACTTCCATGAGGATTTGTTACAATTTACTACCATACTATATTTTTTTAGGCTGCGATCAGCTTTCTAGCTAGGTTGGCACTTAGAGTGAAGTCTAGCATTTTGCTCAATAACTTTCTTATGATAGACTGTCAAAAGTCCCACCTGAACTCCTGTTAAATTGGATCAACTTCTGCACCCACATATAATTACTTGGTTGTGGCCATGGAGAGCTATAAATTGTCTGATAGGACCCAATTTTCCTTTTAGCAACCTGAGATACCATCTCCTATTCTGTTCTTTAAATGAGCCAAATTGTCTGTTTCTTAGAAAGGCTTTTGGGATCTTGGCTGTTTTAATATGTTTCCTCATCCCCTTATCTCCCAAATACAATACCTATACATATTTTACATGATTACTCCATTCTCCTCTCTAAATTTTCTGCTGACCATAAACTAGTAGTTTAGTAACACCAATTAAAGCCATGAAGTGATTAACAAAGGCATCTTTCTTCCAAGTCTCCAAATAAGCGAAATACATTCAATTATCACATCTGATTCATGGGATTTGCACACTAGGCCTTGCTGTAATTGGATAAGCTCTCTTTAAGTTTCTGGTAAAAGTATACTCAGTTTGAGAGAATGATACAAAATTTTGATACCTACAGGAATTTTTTTTATTATCTTCTCTTTGCTAAATTGAAGTCTTGGAAGTATTTCAAAGACAGAATTTTATGTTGCATTTATTTTAAGATTTACTAATGACATTTTTATATTGTCTATTAGTTTTTATATTTTGGTTATGAACCTTAGCCTTCAAGAGCTAAGCCTTCTCTCCAGATCTGTCTTTTTGTATTTATGTATTTATGTATTTATGTATTTATGTATTTATGTATTTATTTATTTATTTATTTATTTATTTATTTATTTTATTAAGTACGATTGATTCACTCATGTCCCAGCTGTAGCACCCTACCCATCCCCTTACAATCCTGCCATCCCTCCCATGGCCCTCCCCCAGTCCACTGACAGGGGAGGTCCTCCACCCCCTTCCATCTGTTCCTCCATAGCCTATCAGTTCTCATCAAGACTGTCTGTATTGTCTTCCTCTGTGGCCGGTAAGGCTGTTACCCCTGGAGGAGGTGATCAAAGAGCCACTGAGTTAATGTCAGAGACACTCCCTGTTCCCCTTACTAGGGTACCTACTTGGAGACTGACCTGCCATGGGCTACATCTTTGCAGGGGTTCTAGGTTATCTCCATACATGGTCCTTGGTTGGAGTATCAGTCTCAGAAAAGATCTCTGAGCCCAGATGTTTTGGTTCTGTTGCTCTCCTTGTAGAGCTCCTGTCTCCTCTAAGTCTATCATCTCCCCCTTCTTTCCTAAGATTCCTTGCACTCATACCCAAAGTTTGGCTATGAGTATCAGCAACTGCTTTGATACCCTGCTGGGGAGAGTCGTTGAGAGGCCCTCTCTGGTAGACTCTTGTCCTGTTCCCTGTTTTCTCCCTCTTCCAAAGTCCATCCTGTTTGCCTTTCCGTATGAAGATTGAACATCTTACCCAAGGTCCTTCTTCTTGATTAGCTTCTTTAGGTGGGCATATTTTAGTATATTTATCCTATATAATATATCTAATATCCACTTATAAGAGAGTATATACCATGCATGTCTCCCTGCTTCTGGGATACCTCACTCAGGATGATCTTTTCTAGGTTCCACCATTTGCCTGCAAATTTCATGATTTCCTTGTTTTTAATGGCTGAATAGTATTCCATTGTGTAAATGTACATAGTTTCTGTATCCATTCCTCAGTGGAGGGACATCTTGAGTGTTTCAAGATTCTAGCAATTAAGAATAAAGCTGCTATGAACACGGTTGAGCAAATGTGCTTATTATATACTTGAGTAACTTTTGAATATATGCCTAAGGAGTGGAATAGCTGGATCTTGAGGTAACACTATTCAAATTTTCTGAGAAAGCACCAGATTGCTTTCCAAAGTGGTTGTACAAGTTTACATTCCCACCAGCAATGGAGGAGGGTTCCCCTTCCTCCACATTATCTCCAGCAGATCTGTCTTTGTTTTTGACTGCTTCGTATGTTCTTAATGTGAACTTGACAGCTATAGGAGTCTTAAATAAAAAAATCATCTAAGCATGAAAGCTACTGTGCAACACAGATAATCCACAGAAAAAGCACATGCTACATTATAAGAACTTAGTGACTATCACTCAGTATAGTTAACATTTATTCTTGTTTCATATAAAGATTATAATTTGTCATGATATTTTTCAACATGTATGTTTTTAGCTTTTTCTAAACAAAAAATTGTATGTTTACAGAGCATTATATGATGTTTGTGTATATTATGCAATGTGAAAATCAAGTTAAATATGTTTCTTTAGAAGTTTATTATTGGATCTCCATCAATAAATGGGACCTCATGAAACTGAAAACTTCTGTAAAGCAAAAGATACTGTTGTCAGAACAAAATGACAGCCTACAGACTGGGAAAGGATCTTCACCAACCGTATATCTGACAGAGGGCTGACATCCAGAATATATAAAGAACTAAAGAAGTTAAAAAACAACAAATCAAGCAATCCAATTAAAAAAATGGGGTACAGAGCTAAACAGAGAATTCTTAGTAGAGGAATATAGAATGGCAGAGAAACACTTAAAGAAATGCTCAATGTCCTTAGCCATCATTTACATCATTTACAGAAAGATGTACATCAAAACGACCCTGAGATTTCACCTGACACCCATCAGAATGGCTAAGATCAAAAACTCAAGTGACAACACATGCTGGAGAGATTGTGGAGAAAGGAGAACCCTCCTCCTTTGCTGGTGGGAATGTAAACTTGTACAACCACTCTGGAAATCAATCTGGCGCTTTCTGAGACAATTAGAAATAGTGCTTCCTCAAGATCCAGCCATACCACTCCTAGGCATATATCCAAATGTTGCTCAAGTCCACAACAAGGACATTTGTTCAACCATGTACATAACAGCTTTATTTGTAGTAGCCAGACCCTGAAAATAACCCAGATGTCCCTCGATGTAGGAATGGATACAGAAATTGTGGTACTTTTTCACAATGGGATACTACTCAGCAATTAAAAACAAGGAAATCATGAAATTTGCTGGCAAATGGTGGAACCTAGAAAAGATCATCCTGAGTGAGGTAACCCAGAAGCAGAAAGACACACATGGTATACATTTACTTCTATAGACCTATAAGATAGGAGAAACATACTGAAATCTATACACCTAAAGAAGCTAAACAAGGAGGAGGACTCAGGGTAAGATGATCAACCCTCACTTAGAAAGACAAATGGGATGGACATTGGATGTTGGCGAAAACAAGGAACAGGACAGGAACCTACCACAGAGGGCCTCTGAAATTCTCTACCTAGCAGTGTATCAAAGCAGATACTAAGACTCATAACCAAACCTTGGGAAGAGTTCAGGGAATCATAAGAAAGGGGCAGGGAGGAGATGAGGAAGGGAGGGTGGGATTGGGAGGGAATGAGGGAGCGGGATACAGCTGGGATACAAAGTTAATAAACTGTAACTAATATTAAAAAACTAAAACAATTAAAAAAAGAAGTTTATTATTTGTTCAAGCTCGAAGCATTCAAAATCTTATGTCCCAGTCCATTCAAATATCCTGGACATATTGTTACCTATCACCTCCCTCCCACAAGTCAGCACATCCGACTTTCATGTTCCTACCTGTGACTTGTGAATGGTTCGGCAGCTCTTCTCTTCCCCTGCCCTGATTCTCCACTCAGAAGCCTCTGAAAACCATTATTCTACTCACAGTTTCTATAAGATCATTTTTATTTAAAGGTATTTTTATGCAGTACACTTTGATTTTATTTACTTCTCCCTTGACTCCTCCCACAACATCCACATCACCCTCCCTCTCAACTGTGCCATCTTATCCTCTCTCCCTTTCTCCCTCTAAAAGTAGGCCCCCCAAAAAAACATAAAAACAGAAATTAAAGCAAATAAGCAAAAGAGCAACAAGACTAAAAATAAAAAAAGGTCAAAATGAAACAAAGCGAGGCGGGGCAAGATGGCGGCGCCGGGAGGACTCTCATTCTGAGGAGCAGCACAGCAGGATTGGCACAAAGACCAGCAATCAGAACTCTCGGCCATAAAACACAAGTGGTTGTGTTTCTCAGGTGAGAGGATACCCCAAGGTGGGGGATTCAATCAGCTTTAACTCACCCGGCTAAACCATGGAATAGATCCCGGTTCAGCCAGGCGCTTGGTCGCCAGCCCAGAGCTACCCGCCAGCGCGATCTGGCCACGGTCCCAGACTGAACTGTGGGCCCACAACACCATAGACTGGATTTCCCAGTCGAGAGATAACCCCACGGAGCAAGAAACAATTGGGACCGACCCCAGGTTACACAGACATCCCCTGGAAAAGACTCGGGTTCCGCGGGTGCCCCAAGAGCCAGCCCGGACCCAGAGCCGGGACACAGGCGCCTGCACAGAGCCCTGTCTGAGTGCCTGATTTGCCACCTCAGATAGAACTGTGGGCACCAGGGCACCAGAGCACCAGACTGCGTGTCTCTGGCAGGAGGAAACCCCCAGCGGAGGGGGTCAGCAGCTCTAACGCTTAGGACACCCAGCACCAAAACACTTCCTGGACTCACGCAGACTCTAGTGCAGGCAGAAGCACTGTGCTCTGCCACCATTGTTGAGTTCCCCTGGGGCACTGGGACACACAGCTGCATCCTCGGACCTGCAGGAGCCGGAGAGCCATTACAGCAGCCCTCAGATACTGTGCCAGGGATCAGCCAGTTGTCCCTGGCTGGACTGTCAAAACTGTGGGAATCCCTGGTCCTTCAGGGGGGCTGCACCCACAGCATCTGGATCAGAGCGGTGCCTGCAGCTGCCATCCCAGACAGAGACACATAGCTTCTGGTCCAGAGTGAGGCACCCAGCCTCCAGACCAGAGCAGTCCCCCCAGGCGCCAACTCAACCTAGGTGCACATTCTCCAGGTCCAGGGCAGAGCAATCAGCCTCTGGCCCAGAGACTTGCTGAGTGCACCTCCCACTTTCCCAGACAGAACTGTGCGCCCCAGGATAACAGACTGAGTTTCCCTGTTGGGAGAAAACACCACAGCTAGGGAACCAGCAGTTTCTTCAAGAGGACTATACATGGAAATTTAGTGAGCAGCAGCACACTAAATTTATAACAAGAAACCCAGCAGTGGGGCAGCTGTCTTGAGAAATTCTATGGGTAAGAGGAGATCCCCCCCTGCCTAACATAGACCACAGCTACTACTCAGGGCTATAAACCTGAGGTGAGCAGTGGTAACTCCTGAGAAACACTGGCCATACAGTGACCATAACCAAAAAGCAGAGAAGGACTCCTTCAGGAAAAATCATCTTCCGGCCAAGGGGATACTCCCTACCTCAGGACTCCAGGAAGCACAGAAACTAACAGCCAACACCTAAATCAGCCCAATGGGTAGAGGTCAGCGTAAAGGCTCAACCAAAAACAGACAGAGCAATATGGCATCTCCAGAACCCAGCCATCCAGGGGCGAACAACCCTGAACAATGCAGCATAATAGAAAATCAAGACGATGACCTTACATCTATGTTGATGAAGAGAATAATAGAGGAAACAAATAAAATACATAAAGAATTAGAGGAAGATAAAACCAAACAGATCATGGCTATCCTTAAAGAAATGGAGGAAGATAAAGACAAGCAGATTAGGGCCATCAGTGAAGAAATACGGGAAGATGCAGCCAAACAGCTTGTGGCCTTCAGAGAAGAAATAATTAAATCACTGAAAGAAATAAAAGAGACAGAGTTGAAGGAACTAAAAGAAAAAGAGGAAAATACAAGTAGACAGGTGAAGGAAGTAAACAAAACAACTCAAGACATGAAGGTACAACAAGAAAAATTAAAGAAAACACAAATGGAGGAAATAATGGAGAGGAAGAATTTAGGGAAGAAAACAGGAACTACAGAGGTAAGCATAACCAACAGAATACAAGAAATGGAAGAAAGCATCTCAGGTGTAGAAGATACAATGGAAGAAATCGATGTATCTGTCAAAGAAAATGTTAAATCCAAAAAATTCCTGACACAGACCGTCCAAGAAATCCAAGACAATATGAAAAGACAAAACCTAAGAATAATAGGAATAGAGGAAAAAGAAGACTCCCTTCTCCAAGGCCCAGAAAATATTTTCAACAAAATCATTGAAGAAAATTTCCCCAAGTTAAAGGAGGAGCCAATAAGAATACATGAGACCTACAGAACACAAATTTGACCAGAAAAGAAAATCCTCCCGCCACATAATAATCAAAACAGTAAATATACAGAACAAAGAAAAAATACTAAAAGCTGCAAGGGAAAAAGGCCAAGTAACATATAACGGCAAACCCATTAGAATCACACCTGACTTTTCAACAGAAACTATGAAAGCCAGAAGGGCTGGACAGATATCATGCAGACCCTAAGAGAACACAGATGTCAACCCAGGCTACTATACCCTGCAAAACTGTCAGTCCTCATAGACGGAGAAAACAAGGTATTCAATGACAAAAACAAATTTCAACAATACCTACACACAAATCCAGCATTACAGAAGATACTGGAAGGGAAAATACAACCCAAGAAAATTAGCTTCTGTCAAGAAAACACAGGAAATAATTAACTTTACTACAGCAAAACAAAAAGCAACCAAGCACACAACCTTATGAACACAGCCAACATCAAAATCAAAGGATCTAACAGCCACTGGTCATCAATCTCTCTCAACATCAATGGACTCAACTCTCCAGTAAAAAGACACAGAATAACAGAATGGATACGTAAACAAAACCCAGCAATCTGTTGCATACAAGAAACACACCTAAGACACAAAGATAGACATTACCTGAGGGTAAAAGGTTGGAAGACGACTTTCCAAGCAAATGGACCCAAGAAACAAGCAGGAGTAGACATTCTAATATCCACCATATTAACAAACTGAAAGAAAAAAAACCACATGATAATCTCCCTAGATGCTGAAAAAGCATTTGACAAAATCCAATATCCATTCATGTTTAAAGTACTGGAGAGATCAGGGATACAAGGCACATATCTAAACATAGTAAAGGCAATATACAGCAAGCCTATAGCCAACATCAAACTGAACAGAGAGAAACTTAAAGCAATCCCACTGAAATCAGGGACAAGACAAGGCTGCCCACTCTCTCCATATCTCTTCAACATAGTTCTGGAAGTCCTTGCTAGAACAATAAGACAGTTGAAGGAGATCAAGGGGATACAGATGGGAAAGGAAGAAGTCAAATTATCACTATTTGCAGATGATATGATAGTATATATGAGTGACCCCAAAAACTCTACCAGGGAACTCCTACAGCTGATAAACACCTTCAGCAAAGTGGCCGGATACAAAATTAACTCAAAAAAATCAGTAGCACTCCTGTATACAAAAGACAAAAGGGCTGAGAAAGAAATTAGAGAAACAACACCATTCACAATAGCCACAAATGACATAAAGTACCTTGGTGTAACCCTAACCAAGGAAGTCAAAGACTTGTATGAAAAAAATTTCAAGCCTCTGAAGAAAGAATTAGAGGAAGATATGAGAAGATGGAAAGATCTCCCATGCTCATGGCTTGGCAGGATTAACATAGTAAAAATGGCCATCTTACCAAAAGCAATCTACAGATTTAATGCAATTCCCATCAAATTGCCAACACAATTCTTTACAGACCTGCAAAGAAAAATTCTCAACTTTGTATGGAATAACAAGAAACCGAGAATTGCTAAAACAATCCTCTCCAATAAAAGATCTTCTGGAGGTATCTCCATCCCTGATCTCAAGCTGTACTATAGAGCAACAGTTATAAAAACTGCATGGTACTGGCATAGAAACAGAATGGTGGATCAATGGAATCAAACAGAAGACCCATAAATAAACCCACACACTTACGGACACCTGATCTTTGACAAAGATGCCAAAACCATACAATGGAAAAAAGATAGCATCTTCAACAAATGGTGCTGGTCCAACTGGATGTCTACATGTAGAAAAATGAAAATAGATCCATACTTATCACCCTGCATAAAACTGAAGTCCAAGAGGATCAAAAACCTCAACATAAAACCAGACACATTAAATCGGCTAGAAAAAAAAGTGGGGAATACCCTAGAACTCATTGGTACAGGAGAAAACTTCCTGAACAGAACACCAACAGCACAGGCTCTAAGAGCAACAATCAATAAATGGGACCTCATGAAATTAAAAAGCTTCTGTAAAGCAAAGGACACTGTCATCAAAACAAAGCGACTGCCTACAGATTGGGAAAGAATCATCACCAACCCTTTATCTGACAGAGGACTCATATCCAATATATATATAAAGAACTAAACAAGCTGAAAAGCAATAAACCAAGTAATCCACTTAAAAAATGGGGAACAGAGCTAAACAGAGAATTCTCTGTAGAGGAATATAGAATGGCAGAGAAGCACTTACAGAAATGCTCAACCTCATTAGCCATTAGGGAAATGCAAATCAAAACAACCCTGAGATTTCACCGTACACCCATCAGAATGGCCAAGATGAAAAACTCAAGGGACAACACATGCTGGAGAGGTTGTGGAGAAAGGGGAACCCTTCTCCACTGCTGGTGGGAATGTAAACTGGTACAACCACTCTGAAAATCAATCTGGCGCTTTCTCAGACAACTAGGAATAGCGCTTCCTCAAGATCCAGCCATACCACTCCTAGGCATATACCCAAAAGAGGCTCAAGTTCACAAAAAGGACATTTGCGAAACCATGTTTGTAGCAGCTTTATTTGTAATAGCCAGAAGCTGGAAACAACCCAGATGCCCCTCAACTGAAGAATGGATGCAGAAACTGTGGTACATCTATACAATGGAGTATTACTCAGCAATGAAAAATAAGGAAATCATGAAATTTGCAGGTAAATGGTGGGACCTGGAAAGGATCATCCAGAGTGAGTTGTCCCAGAAGTAAAAAGACACGCATGGTATATGCTCACTCATATAAACATACAATATAGAATAAACCCACTAAAATCTGTACATCTAAACAAACAAAGCAAAAGAGAGGACCCTAACTAAAATGTTCAATCCCCATCCTGAAAGGCAAAGAGGATGGACATCAGAAGAAAAAGAAAATAGGAAACAACCTCAGAACCTCCTACAGAGGGCCTCTGAAAGCCAGAAGAAGAAAACAGGAAACAACCTTGAAACCTACCACCAAGGGCCTCTGAAAGCTTCTGCAGTATAGACTGTCAAAGCAGATGCTGAGCCTGATGGCCAACTGATGGGCAGAGTGAATGGAATTCTATGTAAGAAGTGGGAAATAGTAAGAGCTGGAGGGGGCGGGAACTCCACAAGGAGAGCAACAGAACAAGTTAATTTGAACACAGGGAACTTCCCAGAGACTCATACTCCAACCAAGGACTATTCATGGAGATGACCTGGAACCCCTGCACAGGTGTAGCCCATGGCAGTTCAGTGTCCAAGTGGGTTACATAGTAATGGGAAGAGGGACTGCCTCTGACATAATCTGATTGGCCTGCTCATTGATCACTTCCCCCTGAGGGGGGAGCAGCCTTACCAGGCCACAGTAGAGGACAATGCAGCATCTTTTGATAAGAACTGATAGACTAAAATCAGAAAGAAGAGGAGAACCTCCCCTATCAGTGTACTTGGAGAGGGGCATGCATGCAGAAAGGGGAGGGAGGGTGGGATCGGCAGGGGAGGAGGGAGGGGCTTATGGGGTATACAAAATGAATAAAGTGTAATTAATAAAAAATTAAAAAAAAATGAAACAAAGCATGTTATATCTTGTCTTTTGGCCAACTACTCCTGGTTATGGGGCCTGATCTGGAGTGTGATTGATATATACCCAGTGATCTCCATTGGAGAAAACTTGTTTTCCCTCTGCCAGTGGATATCAATTGTAATAGTTTCTCTATTAGAGGTGGGATTCCATGTCCACTTGCCTCTCTCAGTCCCCTGACCCTGTCTAGCATGAACCTTTGTGGGTCTTATTTGTGCTGCAACAGTCTCTATGAGTTTATTTGTACATAAGTCCTATTGTTTCTGGAAGACATGATTTCCTTTGAGGTGTTCATCAACTCGGGCACTTACACTCTTTCTGCTTCCTATTCTGCAATGATCCCTGACCGCTGAGCAGAGGGGTTTGATGAAGATTTCCCATTTAGGACTGAGTGCTGCAAAGTCTGTAACTCTTGGCACCTTGTCCAATTCTGTATCTCTGGGTCTATGTACCCACTAATTTGGTCACAGACATTTGGGTTGTTGCTGTTCTTTGGAGTAGCTCATATAATGAGAAATTAACAAAGTTCATAAAACATTATTGTGCAACCCTGATGCTCAGGAGGCTGAAGCAAGGAAGGTCCTGAAGCCAAGATCAGTCCAATCTATTTATTAAGACACTGTATCTGGAAAAAACAAACAAACAGTTTTTATAAATTTTTTCATGATTTAAGAGTCTAGTTATTTTACACCTTAGAAAAATACTTTTCATTTTAAAATTATTTATGTTCCAATGCCCTAACATTCCTTTCTTAAGGTTCATATAGTTTGCACACTAGGTAAACTGAACACTACATAGCAAATACACTGCATCAAGGGATTGGATACTCAAATATTCATGAAAAGAGGCAAGGCAAGGCTTCTGTTTCTAAGCCTTAGATTGGGTATTGCCTGCTACAGCTGGCTTTGAGCGGTAACATGGGCATTTTAGAGCATGGAAATGATGTTAGCAGAGCAAAAGACTTGGAATGTAATAAGGTTTAGAGCAAGAACTGATTATTTCTAGCTATGTGATTCACCATGGGTAACTTCTGTAACATTTCAGATTTTCTCCTTCTTCTTTTTCTTCTTCTTCCTATTATTATTATCATTGTTACAATGAGTGTGTCTGTGTGTGTGTGTGTGTTCTTGGATGAGTTCAAACATGCCTGTGCCGTGGAACACGTGTGGAGGACAGAAGAGAATTTAAGAGGTTAGTCTTCCCCTTCCACTTTCTTTGAGGCATAGTCTCTTGTTGTCAACTGTGCATGGCAACCTATGTGCTTTGAGAAGTCCCAGATATTCTCCTTTCTCTGTCTCCCACCTCCACATTAGAATACTGGGGTTCAAAATGCAGACTGCTGTGCAGACTGCTGTGCAGACTGCTGTATCAAACTTTTGTGTGTATTCTAGCAAATTGAACTTAGGTCCTTACACTTGTGTTTTTCTTTCCTTCCTCTGACAAGGTGTAGGAATGCATGAATATTCGGTAAAATGGGCTGCTTAGAGATCAACAGAAACAAGTGAGACCAAGAAGAAGAGAAGCAAATTTCTGTTGTAAAAGTGCAGCATTATTTAACCAGAGATACACCACAATAACATCTTTTCTCATGGTTTTGCAAGCTGAAATTCAAAATGAAGGTGCTGGCAGTACTATTTTCTTCTGTGGCCTCTCTTTGGTTTGTAGATAGCCCCAGTTTCCTCTTGTCTTCATATAGACTTGCCTATGTGTATGCCTGTTTTAACAGCCTTAGGCAAACACCATTCCCATTGGATTTTCATTCATCCTCATGACTTCACTTTATGTTAATTGCCATCGTCACGCCCAATTCCTAAATCATATCTTGAGATTCTAGAGGTTACAACTTGAACAAATGAATTTTGTAGGGACACAATTTGGTCCATAAAATTTTACAAATGGGAAAAATTTGGTGTAGCTGCAGAACTGTTTGTGCTGAAGAAGTAAGAATGGGGACACTGCTGCCCAGGTCGCTGCGTAGTCTGTATTTGGGGAAGTAAGAAGCAAGGTAACAGATTTGGAAAGCGGAAAAAAGTGGAGAAAAATGTTATTGGCTCAGATTTTTGCACCTGATATTTGCTCTTTCCAAGGAGCTCATTTCCAGATCCACTGAAATTTGTTCCACCAAATAATTAGAGTCTCTGCTTAAAGTCACACCTCCAAATAGGCACCAAGCAGTACTCTGCTAAGGATTACTCTTACTCTCTCAAAAATTTAATTTGTTGTGACCTAATTTGGCACAGGAATTAACTCTGGGAATGATTCAATCTATATGTTTGAAGTTTGAAAGTGAAAAAAAATCTAAAAATTAAAAAAAGTATAATAATTTTTTAAGTAGAATAATTAAAGTCATAATGTATTAGATAGAGACATACAATATTTAGCATTAATATTCCACTTAATGCAAGTTACATAATTGGAGATTGGTGAGGTTTTACTATAATATCCTTCTTTGTGGCAGTGTATGTACTTTATATGAATGAAGGCCTTGGTTCAATCTATCCACTGCATGTTTGCACACACTTCTGCACAAACACACACACACACACACACACACACACACACACAGAGAGAGAGAGAGAGAGAGAGAGAGAGAGATTGCCTTCTCATGGTTCTTCCTGACAGCTAACCTGTCATCAGCATGTATTTCAGAGAACTTGGGTTGTGAGCAGATACTATGAGCCAGGATAGAGAAAGAAAATGTATAAAAGTTGGTGATAATGCAAAATTAAACGTACAAAGTCTTGAAACTGTCACTTAATACGATTAATCTGTTCTCTCCTCAGTTTTCCATTTATACACTTGAGACATAACATGGTAGAAAGTAAAGTACCTGGCTAGACTTAATTTTTACAGTAAAAATGATGATTTTAAAGAAATAGCATATGATTATATTTGTGTTATAACTACACATGTGAAAAATTAAAATACTTCTGGGTATATCTGCTGCCTCCCTTATAAAAAAATGAACAGATATGTGCAAAATTAATGAATAGCCACACATAAACTATTGTCTATGTTACACAGAAAGGGGGAGATAATATTTGGGAAGCTGAACGTCTCTCATGTTTCTGTTTGTTTGTTTGGGTTTGTGCCTGACAAAATGAAGGACCATTTGAGCAAACAAGTCCCAAGGTGAGAGCTACACATTACTGAGTACATCTGTGCCACGACCATTTTCTGAAACCTTTCCTTCTAAGATCAGCTCTTCTAGAAGCTGACATTTCCCTGCCTGTTATACAGATAAAATAACTGAGGCACAGGGTATGATGATAAAGCCACACACTGGTGACACAACATTCCATCCCAGTTCTGGTCAACAGAAAAATCCACAGTAACTTGTTAAACAAATACACAAGGTTATTTGTGATAACTAAAATTTTGGTATTTCTTAAACACAATCATCAATAAAAAGATCAATAATTGGCTTAAAAATAAAAGTTTCAATATTATTTCACACATTTATTTGGATTCCTGATTGCAAACTACCTTCTACACTGGATACTTTCCCTGAACAGTCAATGTTCTATCAAATGTTCATCTTCTCATACATAAAAGAGGTTGTTTTTGATACCTCAGTTAGGCTTGGTATATTCTTTACTTTTCTTATTGCTGTGTCAGAATGCATGGCAGAAAGCAACATAAGGAAGGAACAGTTTATTTTAGCTTACAGTTTAGGGAGGTACTGTAGTGAGAATTTTTGACTTCTTTAAAGACAGAAATGTTATGTGAATATGCTTTTGTTTTAATCTCAGGCGTGGGGTATTGGGCTGCTTCAGACTGCCCATGGCAGTTTGACTATGTTTTGCCTCCTGCTCTAGTTAAGGGCCTTCATTTTGCAGCTGAGGGTGGTTTATGTTTGTAATTCTGGGTATATGCTACAGCCACACAGTGAGGACAAAACATTCTTCAGAGGGGATATAGATGCCAGAGCCCTAAGAGAGGTGGCAGCTGCTGCTTCTCCTGGTGTTGCTCCTGTTGTTCCTGATGACATTGCTGGTTGCTGCAACCACTGTTGTCTGAATGGCTGGTTGCTGGTTTGGAGCTGTCCTGACAATGAAGTTCAAACTAGTCCCAAGCAACTAGACACTCCTAAACAGCAGAAAGTGGTCTAACTATATTCATACCCCCTTTCTCCTTTAAATTTCTTTCTTTCCTAAATAGTGTCAGGGATTTGAAAGGGATAGGGGTGGTGTCGGGAGGTCGAAAAATGAACCCAACAAATAGCAAAAAGTCTAGTTACAAGATACAGTCTATTTTGGTGAGAAAAATCATGGTAACAAGAGAGGGAATAGATGGTCTCATTGCATCCACAGTCAGAAAGGAGATGGACTATAAAACTCAAGGTTCGTCCAGTTGTGACTCTTGCTTAAAAAAGCCACACATCCTGCAGGTTCAACAAACTTCCCCAATAGCGTCACCTGTTAGAAACCAAAAGTTCAAAGACATGAGCCTATGGGTGATGGTTCACATTTAAACTACAACTCTCTGCCCTTGGCTCTCATAGGCCTATGGCCATCTAAAAATGCATAATGCATTCCTTCCAACTTCAAAACTATTCATAATCTTACCAGTTCAAGCACTGATGAAAACTCTAACATCCAAAGTCTCTTCTGAGACCATAGGCAATCTTTTAATTAGAACCCTTAAACATGAAACCCCAATTTTCCTGCCCTGAGTAGTTGCTTAGGTTTTCAGTGCCAAGGATGGTTTCCCTCTTGTTATGTAGGTCTTAGGTTCAATTAGAGAGTTGTTGGATATCAATATATATGTTAATATAGACAAGGGAAAACTCACAAAACCTCAGCCTTAGACAAAGAATTAAAGACAACTAAGGAATACTGAGAGTTGAAAAATAGTCTACCCCAGTGAGGAGCACAAAAACTGATTATATCAAATGGTCATTCCTGAAAATATAAAAGTAGCATTGTATATAGTGAATAGGCTATATTTATGTATCTAGAAACATATATGTGTGCACACATATGTAACAACAGTTAATGAAAAAGAGGCCATGAATTTGAAAGAGAAAGAGGAGGCGGAGTACGTGTGAGGATTTTGAGCAAGGAAAAGGAAGGGTAAAATGATACAATTATAATCTCAAAAAAAAAAAAAAACCCAAAATATTTTGTAGTTCAAGTATACAATGATGCAGAGTGATACTTTGCCTGTTTGTTTATAATATGTCTATGTCTAGTCTATGTCTATGTCTATAGATGTATGCAAATGTACGCAAGTAAAAGTGTATAAATGTACATGTAGAAGCCAGAGGAGGACATCTTGAGTGCACTCTCCACTCAAGACAATGGACTTTTTGATGGGATTTTCTTTTATAGGATTTCCGAACATTCTGTAATATACCAAGTATGCTAGTCTGACTTAACAAGAAGTCCCATGAAATAACTTGTCTCCACTTCCTTTGTATTAGTATTGAAGTACATGTCACAACACCATGAGTATTTTTGTTTTTGTTTACAAGTTCTGGGAATCAAACTCATGACCTCATGGATGCCAGAAAAGCACTTTGCTTACTGAGCTACCAATCTACCCCAAGAGTTTTAAATTTACTCATACATTATTCATGCCTAGAAAATAATATTTTGTACTTAGATTATTACTCGTGTTATAAGATTTCCTCAAATTTTGCATTTAACATTTAGCAGTTTAAATAATGCTCTCCAAAATGTATGCCCTATCAATGACACCAAAAAATGTAACTTTATTCAAAATTTGTATTTTTGAAAATGTAGTAAGTTAAGCAGATCATAATGAGCTCATTCTGAATTTACAGAGGATTCTGAATCATAAAGGAAAAAAAGGAGATATTGGTCAAAAAGAAAAGATGATGTAAGGGTGGAGATAGATTTTTAGATTACATGTGGCTCCACTATTTTCTGAATAATTGAAAGTTTTTCATTGTTGTTATTGATATTTTACACTGCTTAATAGCTGACCTCATCTCGCCTTTGCAACTAAACTTCTAATATGCCTGTTGATTGGCCCAATTACATATCTTAATATGCTTAAACATAATTAAGTTTACGGAATATGTTGCATGATGTCAAGAAAAATAAATCAGAAAGAAAGAATTATGAGCAATCTGAAAAAAAATATTCTGAATATTAAAATTTATGCCACATATTTTTAAGTAACCGCAGATTAAAGAGACATCAAGAAAAATTGGAAAAAATTGAATGAAATTAAATTAAATTAAACATCAAAATACATAGAACATCAATAAAGAAGTTATCGAGATAGAAAACTACAGTTTTAAATTATTAGTATGAGAAAAAAAAATCACCATCTTTCAAACTTATTAACTATTCTTATGTCTCTTTAATTAGAGATAGGGTTTATATTACAGCATATAATTCAATTAATCATAGAATTACATAATTCCTAATTTCTTCATCTCTGTTTTAAGCATAAACAACATAAAACTGGGCAAAATAGGTTACAGTAACACTCATCTGCACACACCCTTCTTTGCTCCCCATAAAAAACTATATATTTTTGAGTATATGCACATATTTGTACAATGACAGCTACAAATATGTATTTTTTATGATATCAAGGAAGAAAATTATTTTTTGTGATTATGATTTAATTAATAAAATTTGGTGAGAGTCTTCACCCTGGCTGTTGGTTGAAGTGGAGGTTTCTGGTTTCCTTGAAGATTCTGTTTTGTCATGTGATGTTTTTCTGTGAGTTCTCTTGTGCTAGGGGCATGACTTTGGCCAGCTGAGACCATCCTTGGGTGGACTTTGAAGAGGGGAGATATATGGAAGCCAACACACAGTGAGACATCACTTTTTGGATTCACATCTCTGCACGGATCTTCATGCTCTGACACTTAACTTTGCAGAGAGAAATGTTCCAGAGCTTCTTGGGGCAATCCAAGAAGCTACAAGCTGTGTCTTGTAGCTTTCTCTGACTTCATATTGCTGCTTGGTGTTGGCCTTTGACTGCTGGATGGCTGGTATCCTGATGACTGAGTTTGGTAAGCCTCTAAAGACCAACTGACCCTAATCAGCAGGAAATAGATAAAAGGGGTCTACAGCCCTTTTTCTTACTAATCTATCTGTGGTCAGAAGTTAGAAGGGAGGTAAAGGTGCTTAAGAACACTTGATAAAGTAGGTTTGGTGAAGAATCTCAGCCTACAGTCCCTTCTTTTAAACTTGGAATTTCTGTGTTAGTTGTAGTTTGAAAGCTCTACATTCATCTGTGTCTTATGTGATTTGAAGGAAAGCAGAATTTTAATATTTGGATCTAAGTCTCACCTAGGCTTCCTTTTATTACTTCCTCTTAAATCAATAATCTAAACAATAAAAATACAATCACATATGCATTGTCCCAGTTTTTTCAAGCACTCTTGCCTGGCTTTCCTATATCAAGAACATAGGCTAAGTTCATCAAAATCATGACAAAATAGTGAAAAAACTTAATATGAGGTTGTGTGTTAGACAGAACTGTGATCAGAGATGATGGATGAAATGCAAGTTTGCTATTTCCAACATCTTTTACAAATAATCAGTTTTATGTAAAACAAGTATTTTTACTTTTTTAAAATTTTTGTTTGTCTAGCAAGGTCTTAAAATACAATGTTTTGTTAAAATGTTAAGAACTTTATTGTTAATCTAAACTAATTCCAGTTAAGGTTGATTTTTCTATATTACTAATGAGTCTGAATATGTATAATTTAAGTGGATGTTCTAATTAAGTAGAAAATAATTATCCCCCTTGTGCTACCTAAAGCATAAGTTTGTTTTTGTCTAGTTTTGATCTGATTCACTGAAAAACAACCTAATGAGCAATCAGAACCTGAATATTCCATGGCTGTTTCTTAACATTAGAAAATGAAAGAATATTAAAAGAATATACAAGATCCAAAGTTATCTATTCATTCATTTCACAGTCTATATTTTTATTTCTATGAATTATTATTTCATAAGTAGAATATCTAATATCTCTCCTAATTAACTACAAATTTTTATCAGTCTTTCTACATATGTGAAACCATAAATTATGGAAGAAGTCTATCTCAAAATGTTAAAAAAATTATTGAATATTCACATTACGGTATCAGTCATGAGACTTCAGAAATGAAGTATAAAATATAAATGCAACAGAATGTGGAGCAGCAGCTTCAATGTTTTGTTTTTCATTTACACTAAGAGGAATGAAATTTTGAGTTCATTGATGAGGTCTATCAAATGGTCCAAAATAAGCAGAAGATATAATATCCAGTATCTAATGCATTCTGTAGAAATAAGTTATAAATATGATCTCTGTAAAATAATTTTAATAGATATAGCATGTAAACTATAGAGAGAACTGTGATCTTCCAGACATCTGGCTTTGTAATATACCTCTGTACCTCTTTTTTGCATTATTTATTACTGTCTCTGTTCACAGATCAGTGTCTGCTTCATAGCAGAGTATCTTTTGTAACTGGATCTCTCTATTTTCCACTCTGATTTATACAAACTATCATGTCTACTTAACCTGTTCCACATCCAAAATACCCTAACCTTGTCCATGATGATATTTTCTTCTCTGTCACAAATAGTTTCCAGTCTGGATCAGGTATCCTGGAAAATAGTTCCAAGTCAGGTTGGATGTCCATCTTTCATGGCACAGAGAGTAGTACTGCTCTAATCTAGTTATTGTGTCTCTGGATCAAAAGGGAGAAAATGTGGCTCATATTCCTATTTTTGAGCTAAGCTCCAAACTGTTATGTACCTATCTAATAAGTACACAAACGATGACTCCATGATCATTTCCTGTTCACAAACATAGGCAACACTACAGGTGGGGATTTGACAAAGGATAATATTATTCAAGTCATCAAAAAAGAAATATGATTAATTAAAATTACCTGTTTTGCTTAACTAACTGTAAGGAAAAGAAATAAAACAATTTTTTATTTATGGTTTTTGATGACAATATATATTAGTGGCATTCTTGAAAGTCAGCTTGTCATGAAATAGTCATATTTTTAGCATAAAGGGAAATGAAAATTTGTTTTTATAAAAGAATTAAAATATCTAGAAAAAGCCAAAACTACATTTAAGACCATTTGACCCATGTTGGGAATTGATCTTTCCAAAACTAGAAAAAGAAAACCAAAGGAAAAGAACAAATGAAGGGGAAAGGTTCTATGTCCAATGCAGAGCTCAAACCTGAACTCCAAATACATCTATCTAATGGACGGACGAACAGGTCATTTGACTGAGCCATTTGAGAATCAAAGCCAACACATTTGAAATTTAAACCTGTTCCTTCCTAGAAAGCTGATTTTGGTTCTGAGCGAGGACACATTCTTTTGTGTGTGTGTGAGAGAGAGAGAATTCAATTGTTCACACAATAAACCTGAGAACCTTCTTTAAATACCTCCACTCCACTTTCCTCAACTCATCAATTAAACACAAATCCTTTCCTACTTTACTGATTCCAATTACCTCTTTCTTTCTTTTCTTCTACTGCCTGAGCCCAGTGATCTCGCATTCCTCATTTGAAATGCTTCAACAACCTCTGCTCTTAGCCAACCAGTTTTGTATAATACGAACCACAGATTTTCTTATCTTGTTGCTTTCTTGAGTAAAACACTGGTGTTTTTGCTTCTGCTTATTCTCATTGCTTTTTAATTTGGCTTAAAAAGCAAAGAAATCTTTATATGAAGTTCCCATGCTTCTAAAGCTACACGTTAGTCTGGCTCTCAGGACTTGAGGCTTTCCTACTTAACTGAACTACTTGTTAAAAGCGTGTATTTCCCATTCCACCTCTCTTTCCATCTGTGATTGCTATACATCCTATTGACTTCCTCTGTTAGAGCTTAACAGACAGTACTGCTTAGCATCATCTCCTACTCCAATCACAATAATGAATACATCAATTAATAATAGAGTAACTTTGTAGAATATTAGACCCCAGCAAAGGCAACATTATTACTGTGCGTTCTTAATATGTAATAAACTAAATACATTAAATAGCTGTATAACATGTGAAAAATGGAGTTGCAAGAAAATTAACTATGTATACATCTATGTCTGTGTGACTGAATGTGTTTATATACACTAAATACATATAAAGAGATAAATACACACACGTAGGTAAGTAGGTATATAGATTTCAGATTGACAACAACACTAATAGTAATGTCAATTGGTCATGGTAATGAAGAAGCAAATGGTACTGGTATGTGTCATAGTGTTGAGAGAATACCTTTTGTCTGTATGGAAACTTCACCTGTCAATAATAACTCTGATGGCTCCAAACTTAGGCAGGAAATAGGAGGTGGGATATGTAGCAGGCAGAAAGAATTCTAGGATAGAGCCAGGCATAGGATGACTCAGCTGGCAACATGTGAGGAAGACAGATGCATTGTACCTGAGCACAGGTAATCAGCCAAGTGGCAAAATGTAGATTAGAATAAATAGGTTATTTTATAATAAATAGGTTATGAGCTAGTCAGAGAACTATATGACCTAGATATTTGTAAATAATATATTAGGTTTCATGAGTCATTATTCTGGGGGCTTAGGGCTGAGAGGGGAAAAAATCCTACTATATCATGATGAATCATCTCTTATATTTAGATTAAGTGCTTTAGCATTGACTCAAGACTAAACTTAGGGAAGAGTGCAGGGAGTCTTATGGAGGAAGGGGTAGGGGATAGAAAGACATGAGAGGACAGGAGCTCTACAAGGAGATCAACAAAGCTAAAAATATCTGATCCCAGATGGTCCTGCAGAGACTGGTGCACCAACCAAAGACCATGTATGGAGAGAACCTAGACTCCCTGCTCAGTTGTAGCCAACTGACATCTCAGTCTCCATGTGGTTGTTCTAGTAAGAGGAACAAGGGCTGCCTTTGTCATGAACTCCAATGCTGGCTCTTTGGTCACTTGCACCTGGTGATGTGTCCTTACCAGGCCACAGAAGAGGATCCAGGCAGTCCTGATGAGACTTGATAAGCTATGAGTAGACGGCAAAGGAGGAGAACTCCATCTTTCAGTGGACTAGGGTATAGAGATAGAGGGGAAGGGGGAAGGAGGGTGGGACTGGGAGAATTTAAGGGAAGGCTTCAATTGGGATATATAATGAATAAATTGTAAAAAAAAAAAGTAAAAATAGAAATAAATGTCTATTTGGATTTGTACGTTTAGTATTGCAAATAAATCATGCAGTCATTAAATGTCTACTATATAAGAACACATGTACAGAACATTTAAAATTAATAGTGCCAATAAAAATAGAAATGTTGTTAATAAATTAAAAAATAAATAATTTCAGAAACACACTGGTGTTCATCACTAAGCCAATCATTGAATTGTTCTTGCTTAAACTTATGGCACAATATAGGAATCACAAGAGAGAACAGGTTATGGACACAAATGTTAGGAGATATATTACCAAATTGGTAAAACAAGTTGATTTGTTAATTTTTTATTAACTGTACATATAAGTTATATAAATAAATATGTAAGTACAATCCTCAGCTTTAGTTATCACAGAGAAGATTGAAAGGGTTACATAGAGAACAACAAATTCACCCTTATAAATCTCTATCACTTGATTTATCACAATCAATTAAGAAAATATATATTTAAGTAATATAAAAAAGGAACCTAAAATGTTATGTGAATTTTTCCACATATATCTTAAAAATTGGAGACAGTATGAAACAGTGAGATGTTTCATCTCTTTTTACATCAACCCAAACTAGATCTCTAGGACTCTAGGAATTTATCACAATTTTGCTTTCATATTGATCCACAAAGCCTTTCATCTGATCCAAACGTGGGTCTTCCAAAATCCTTCATTGATTCCTAAGAACCTTTCTAGTTTGTCCCGGTTTCTGAACATCTGCTCCTCCTCCAAATCTTTTCCATCTTTTTTTCTCCCTCGGGTTACAAGCTCAGTGGTCAGAGGTGACACACACCTTTTATTTGCCACTGACTACTTCTACAAGTTTATATTTCCCACGGAGAATAAAAATGAGTGGGGGAAGAAAGAAAAGAGAAAGGAAAGACACCGATTAGAGTTTCATGGCAAGTTGCTACAGGTCTATGTTCATCCTCCTTCTTTCTGTCATTTTAGAGGTTTTTGGTCAGCCCTCTTTCCTAACTGATATTTTTAATTTAACTTTAATTTTTTATATTAATTACAGTTGATTCACTTTGTATCCCAACTGTAGCTCCCTCCTTCATTCCTTCCCAATCCACGCTCCCTTCCTCATCTCCTTCCATGTTCCTCCCCAAGTCCACTGATAAGGGAGATCCTCCTCCCCTTCCTTCTGACCCTTGCCTATCAGGTCTCATCAGGACTGGCTGCATTGACTTCCTCTATGGCCTGGCAAGACTGCTCACCCCTCAGGAGGAGGTGATCAAAGAGCCAGCCACTGAGTTCATGTCAGAGACAGTCCTTGTTCCTATTATTGGGGAATCCACTTGGAGACTGGGCTGCCATGGGCTACATCCGAGCAGGGGTTCTGGGTTATCTGCATGCATGGCCCTTGGTTGGAGTATCAGTCTCAGAAAAGACCCCTGGGCCCACATTTCTTGGTTCTGTTGCTCTCTTTGTGGTGCTACTGTCCCCTTCATGTCTTTCAATCTCCCCTTTCTTTCATAATTTTACCTCCAGCTTTCCTGTCAATGTCTTCTTCTCCTTCCCCCTCGTCTTTCTTTCATTTCTTTCTTTGTTTTTCCTTTCTTTCTTCTCTATTTAAATATTTCTTTCTTTTTCTCCCTTTTAAATGAAACCTTGAAAAAAACACTCCAACTCATGATAGCGTTTTCATATTTTCATATACGAAAGGGTCTGAATAGGTGATAGAATCTTTAGACATATTTTCTTATTCAAATACCTTTTAAATCTATGTTGGCTATCCCATTACCAGAAATGTTATTACCTACAAAAGCACACATAAACACACACAAACCATCACACATACACCATACAGATACACACCACACATAGAGACACACAGACTCTCTCTCTCTTTCTTTCTGTGTTCCAGTCATCACTTCTTATCCTTAGAGCTTGTTCTGCAACCATTCATCACTAGAGTCTTTTTTACCAACCTGAGAACTCCAATACTTTCTTGTAACCCACCATTCTTCTTTTAACTTTCATTATTTAACATGGTTTACAATACCAAACTTTAAAAAATTGACCTTGAAAACATCTCCAATTTTCCCTGTTATTTTCTTTTATTTCACTGATCTGGGTGAAATGCCAGTCCTGGATGATGTTCAGTTATGTAATTTTTTTTTCATACTTCTCTGAAGTCCATGAACAACACAACTATATATTTCAATTATATCAATTTTGCTTCAGGAGTAGTTACACAGCAATAATCTCACACCGTTAATTTGAACATAGCCTTCAGTACTTAGGAGATGGTCCAGCAAAACTCAGCATTACTTATGGTCATCTCCATATTGAGAACTTCATTCTCTTTGGCTCTTGTCACCTTCTAATGTTCCTCTACTTCACTAACATCATCTTTTCAATCTTCTCTTTCTGGACCCTCTTCAGAGACTGCTATTCAACTTCTCGACTTTTGTATCTTGATTATCTTCTTACTCTTTGCTTCTTTTCTATGGGATCTCAAGCATTTTCACAATTTTAGGTAAAACTGAAATTCAAGAAACTCTAACACACTTTTCACTCAAAACATGAATATTAACTTTCTTACTTGTAGATAATTTTCCAATTATTTTGATGTTTTCTAACCTGAAATAGTCTTCTACCTAAAACTTGTTTATCAAAGTATTCCTCTATAAATAAATGACGCTTGTATCTACCCAATTGCTTCTGCAGAATATTCAATCATTACAGTGCCCTTATGTTTTTCTTATCCAATTCAGAACTACTTCCAAAATATCCTATGATTTCAACTTACTGTAACAACTGGTATTAGATTATAGTCTTTACCCATTATCCTATAGAATTATGCATATACATTCCTTAAAATAGGTTTTTGTCATATGACTCACCAAAATAGCAGGATTTTATTTTTTTCACTCATGTGCTTGGTTATAATTATAATTAGCTAGTGGAATTTAGGTTGATACATGTGGCTTAATGTACTTATACAGTTAAATGTAGACTTTTGAACTTGGAGTCACTTCTCTTAAGAAGCATACAACACATGGAAGAGTTGTTGGTCCCATTAGAGAAAAGACATACATGGAACATATATAGTTCTACAGTTTCAGTCCAGCCCTTAAGCCTCTCAATTTCACCAAGCATGCTCAAAAAAAGAATGCCTGTGATTTTGGAGGTGGTTGTTACACAGATGAACTGCAGCAGAATATTCATCGTGTACACCAGTCTCCTTTGATAGTCTTTCATCTGGACTGTTAAACAACAGTCCCTCTGCAGTTATTCTCCACTGAGCAGTGAAAGCAGTTTTTTTTTTATAAGTGCATGTTCAATCACATCATACTCCTTAGATATAGTTAGTGGTTGCCTACTGCGCTAGACTGTAATCTAACTCTGCAAAATCCTGATAATCCATTACTAGGGAAGAAGTGCACATCACATATTAAAATGCTAAATAATTTTGTGGAAGAAGCCTTTATTTCACTGCAATAAATTCAACACAGGCAAGTCATCATTCCTCTTGCTTCCTTGGCCCTGCAGATCCTTGTCTTTGTTAAAGCTGTCATAAAGCAAAAGTAATACATGGACTTCTCTCTCTCTCTCTCTCTCTCTCTCTCTCTCTCTCTCTCTCTGTCTTCTTTCTCATAGTCTGGATTTCAACTACTGCTTCATGAGCCAGAATACACTTGAGTTTTTATTTTACTTATTATTATATACTATTTTCCCCACCATTTCATATGACACTATTTGCAATACCAAATGTATGTTTATTTGCATGCTTTCTATTAGTTTTCTTCTAAAATACTAAATTTTTTTTACCACTTAAAGATATTTTATCTTTAATAGAATATACTTTTTGTATAGTTAACAGTCATTATTATTATTATTATTATTATTATTATTATTAGTTACATTTTATTAACTCTGTATCTCAGCTGTATCTCTCTCCCTTATTCCCTCCTCATCCCACCCTCCCTCCCTCAGCTTCTCCCTGCCCCTTTCAAAGTCCACGGATTGGGGAGGACCTCCTCCCCATTCGTCTGGCCCTGTTTTCTTCATATTTGTGTCTGCTTTCCTGTGAGTATTTTGTTCTTGTTGAATTTCTGTAATTACATTCAATTCTAAATAAGGATCAATGGTATTAACTTAGGTAATAGCTAAAAGATGAAGTTGAATGATACACCAGTTTCTTCATGATTAAACAGTGGAGTAATAGTGACTAAAATAATCCAAGTTGAGGAAAAAACTAATTTGATGTATTAAACTATAAATTAACCTAAATAGTTTTTGCAATGATGTAAGTACACTTTGTGTGGGTACCTTAAAGTTAAAATTTTACCAAGTAATATAAAACATCTTGAAAGTACAAAGGTAATAGTAATGATTTAATGTATTCTCAAAAAAAAAAAAAAAGAGTAAGGCTTCCTTATAAAAATACATTTATACAAGTCTGTGATTTCCTATCCTTGTCCATGATTATCCTCTGTCACATGCTCCCTGGGGAAGCTAGTGGTGGAAATGTACCAGTTATGGCTTATTTAAAAGTTTTTCTAGAAGTATTTTATGACTGGAGCAAATCAGCAGGGGAAATACTTAGGCAGAATTATTAAGTGCCAGATGGTTCTTAGGTCTGGCAAATACCTTATACATGTACTCATGTGCATGCTGTTGACTCAAATCTAGCCCAATGCTTCAAAAAAGTATTACTTTTCCACTGTTATAGCTCACAGCATACACACGGGGATGTTTCTGAACCTACTCCTAGACCAAGGATAACTGCACTGCTCTCTTCTCCAAGAAAAAACATACTGTACTTTTCTTGACCATAAAGATGAGTTACCTGAGGTCCTCACACTCACAAAGACAGGAAGATACAGCGGAAAGCTCTGAGAAAAAAAAAGTACTTTCCTATGTCTTATATCTTCTGCCACAATATATCAGGAAAGGTATATTTCTAAGTCTCAATATCTTTATCAAAATATTTTATTATATTATTATTATTATTAAAATATTCTTACTAAAATATAAAGGAGATAGCATGTATATGCATACTTTATTTATTCAAAAAGGTGCTTATATGTGAAATACCAAGAAAAGACACCTAAAAAGTTCATAACAGCAATGCTAAATGGACTTAAGGGTTTGTATTTGTATATACATATGTGTGTATACATATATGTGTGTGTGTGTGTGTGTGTGTGTGTAGCAGTAATAATTAAAGAAGGTTATTAATTTGAGTTACTGTGAATACATGGGAGGAGTTGAATAAATATTATTTCTTTTTTGGTATCTTTTACAGAAAAATCAATGATACACATTGAATTTACATTTTTTAAAATTATTATTACAGTGGTTATAGATCACAAAAAATGTGAAGACAATATACAAAAAAGTTCCTCATATCTCATATCTTTTTAATCCAAGTATTACCATTATTATTTTATACAGGATAGATTATTATAGACTGGGCAAATACAGCAGTATCACCGTAATCTCCCCCATTAACATCTTGAACTAATAAGGTATTTTATACAATTAAAAAGAGAACAGCAGCATGTAATAGGTAACCCAAGTCTATTAGTATTTGTGCATTTTAATCAGCTTATACTAATTTCTGAGCTTCTTTTCTCTGTGCCAGATTATTTAAATTTTACACCCAATGTTTAATATTTATCTTAACTTCTTGCCATGGGTTTGCAAATTATGAACATTGTTTATTGTCTGTTTTTTTGTTAGAATATTTTTATTCACTAGAGTACACTAGTAATTTTTAAACAGAGATTTCATGGAACAATAGTCCCAGGCACTTGTATAAAAGTACCATTTGTAACCTCTGTGTTTACACTTGCTTGGACATAATTCCCTGTCTAATATTCTCTCTGATTTGTAATATGTTTTCTTTATGTTACAATAAATTACTGACTAAACAGTTATTAAAATAGATTGATAAGGAACTTTAGCATATTATATGCCAAGCACAGAGCGGGATGTTGAGATTATCTAAATTGGTTAGACAGCATAGTGTAATTAAAAAGAAAACTTAACAAATAGTTACGGTAATATCCAAGAGAAATCAATAATGGTGAGATATGTGGACTTTTGGAGTCACAGAGAGGAGAATAAACATTAGTATAAGTAAAGGCAATCTTCACTCCACTTAGGTGTGAAGAGTATAAAATTATCTGAGCTGTGCAATCAATAGTGAAATGATGATTTTTTTTCTAGTTCCATTTGCCTGAAACTTTCATGATTTCCATCTTTTTAATAGTTGAGTAGTGTAAATGTACCACAGTCTCTATATCCATTCTTTGGCTAAGGGATATCTAGGTTGTTTCTAGATTCTGGCTATTATGAATAAAGCTCCTACAAATAGGTGAGCAAATGTCCTTTTTGTATGGTGGAGCATCTTTTGGGCATATGCCCAGGAGTGGTATAGCTGGGTCTTGAGGTATCACTATTCCCAATTTTTTGAGAAAGTGCCAGATTGATTTCCAAAATGCTTATATAAGTTTGCACTCTCAACAACAATAGAGAAGTGGTCTCCTTTCTCCACAGCCACTCCTTCATGTACTGTCATTTGACTCTTTGATATTTGCCATTCTGATGGATGTAAGATGGAATCTCAGAGTCATTTTTTGATTTGCGTTTCCTGGATGACTAAGGATGTTTAGCATTTCTTTAAATGTTTCTCTGGCATTCAATATTCCTCCATTGTGAATTATCTGTTTAGTTCTGTACTCATTTTTTAATTGGAGTATTTGGTTTGTTGGAGTTTAGTTTCTTGATTTCAATATATATATATATATATATATATATATATATATATATTTCTTTATATATATTTTGGATATTAATTCTCTGTTACATGTAGGGTTGGTGAATATCTTTTTTCCAAGCATGGTAACCCAGAACTAGAAAAAAACATGCATGGAATATACTCACTAATACACAAATATTAGCCATATAATACAGAATAACCATACTACAATTGATTGACCTAATTAAATTAAATAACAACAAGGACCCTAGGGAGGATGTTTAATTCTCATTCAGAGGGAAAATAGAATAGACACTGGAAGTATCTGAAGAGAGGAAACAGGATGAGAGCCTATCCTAAATGTCATCAGAGAGACTCCACCCAGCAGGGAATAGAAGCAGATGCTAAGACTCACAGCCAAACTTTGGGCTGAGATCAGGGACTCCTAGGAAAGAATGGGTGAATAGAAGGACCCAGAGCAGACAGGAGCTCCACAAGAAAACCAACAGAGCCAACAAATCTGGGTCCATAGAGGTCTGCAGAAGCTGATGCATCAATCAAGGACCGGTCGTGAAGATAACTTAGACACCCTGCTCATATGTAATCAATAGTCAGTTCAGTCTCCTTATGGGTTCCCTAGTAAGCAGAGCAGGGCCTGTCTCTGTCATGGACTCTGTTGCCTGCTCTTTGATTACTGCCCCCTGGTTGGGGGTTGGGAGGCATTGCCAGGCCACAGAGAGTGAGAATGCAAGCAGTCCTAATGAAACTTGATAGATGGGGGTAAGGTGGAAAGGGAAGAGGGCTCCCCATTTCTGAGAAATAGGGGAGGGGAATGGTGGGGGAAGAGGGAGGAAGGGTAGAACTGGGAGAAGATGAGGAAAGGGGCTGTAATCAGGATGTAAAGTGAATAAATTATACAAAAATAAATTTAAACTAAGTCAATCAATTAATTTATTTATCATATATATCATCTATCTATCTATTAAATATCAACCTATCAATCTACCTACCTATATCTACCTATAGACTTACCTGTGCATATGTACTTTTTTAAGATCAGGAAGAATTTTCCAAGTTCATTTGTACAATTTTCTGGATTTTTTTTTTTTTACTTTACTCATACTTTAAAGAAGTGTTTATGATTATCAAAAGTACATATAAGCATGGTCCTTAAATACATTATTATATTTAAACTGTGTTAATCTAAACTATAATCTACATGTTTTAAAAATTGATAACAATAACCTAATAAAAATGTATGGGCAGTTTAAATTTATGTAAAAAATGACAGTGTGAGGTATTTCATATGGTTGGTTATGTGCTCATCTCTTCCATATGGCATCAAGGGCAAATGACTAGGTGTTATTTTACTGAAGACATGCCCCGGAAGCTGCTGAGCCATGGCAAAAAGCCCTTCAGTCCGCACGTGGGAGAGCTCCTTGCCAGCATCCCTCCTGGGACCGTCCTATCATCCTCACCGAGTGCCGGGGCAAGAGTGGTTCTCCAGAAGCAGCTCGACAGTGGCTTGCTACTTGTGACCTCTCACAACACAGTTCCTTTGCGCAGAACGCACCGGAAGTTCGTCATCACCACCTCTGCAAAAGTTGATTATCAGCAAGGTTAAAATCCCCCAACACCTGATTGACGCTTATTTCAAGAAGAAGTAGCTGCGTAATTCCAGGCAACAGTAGGGCGAGATCTTTGACACAGAGGAGGAGAAATATGAGATTACAGTAAACCGTGGACTCACAGATTTTGTCCAAGATCAAAGTTGTTCCTCAGTGGCAGAGCTAACTTGGATTTCAGTTCTCCCTGACAAGATGGATGTATCCTCACAAACCAGTGTTCTAAATTGCTAACAATCTAACTAAACCGCTTCATGCCCATGGCAGTTCAGTGTCCAAGTGGGTTACATAGTAATGGGAAGAGGGACTGCCTCTGACATAATCTGATTGGCCTGCTCGTTGATCACTTCCCCCTGAGGGGGGAGCAGCCTTACCAGGCCACAGTAGAGGACAATGCAGCCACTTTTGATGAGAACTGATAGACTAAGATCAGAAAGAAGAGGAGAACCTCCCCTATCAGTGGACTTGGGGAGTGGCATGCATGCAGAAAGGGGAGGGAGGGTGGGATCGGGAGGGGAGGAGGGAGGGGCTTATGGGGGGATACAAAATGAATAAAGTGTAATTAATAAAAAATTTAAAAAAATAACATAAAAAATGTGTGTGTGTGCACGCACACACACACGTGAAAGCGAAGAGAAACATTGCTGGCTCTATTGTCCTTCTTTAAGCCTTACAGACTTACAAAAAACCATTATAATTAGAGACGGTTTTCACAGAAGGAAGACATGGAAGGGTCAGGTAGTGAACAACAAAGGTAGCTTGGACCCTTACCTCTTCTCAGAAAGGCTGTTTCAAGTCATGAGAAAAGCTCACTCAAAACAAACAAACAAACAAAAAATTTAACTGTTCCAGAGACTCTGATTCTTGAGGTCCAAGGTATATTCAAGTTGTAATTTCTCATATATTCTACTTCTGTTTTCTACTGACTTTGCCAGTAATTAAAACATTTGCTTTCTAAACTTCACTCTCTAAATTGTCTACATGATTACCATCATTTACAATATGCTAGTAATTATATTGATAAATAGATACATGGGTAACAGATTAAATGAATACATGTTAGAGCAATAGGAAATACTGTCCACTTAATCTTACATGGAGATCTTATGACTTATGGAAGTATTTCATTAGCTACATAACGGCTTTGTATGAGTTCATGTGCTTTCTAAACTTAAACACCATTAAAATTCAACGTATGTTTCACTCATGAAACAGCAGTGTAAATGGTTTATGCTTCATAATTCATAAAATGTTTCAGAGCACAAATATTTCCACTGACATGAAAAAAGAGCATGCTGTTCACTACGAGAATGCAGCATAGAAAAGCAAAGTTGCTATTATTGTACATAATACTAATCAGTACGGGACAGGTTTTTATATAAATTCTTAAACATGGAGAATAAGGAGCTGGGGAGGTGACTCAGTTGGTCACGTGCCTGTCAGATAAACACTAAGAGTTGCATAGGGATCCCAGCAGCCGCATAAAAGTCAAATGCAACAGCTTGTGTCTGTAAGGCCAGGACAACAGGGAAGGTAAAGGTTCGAGGTCACAGTGGCCAAGAAGCCTAGCTAAGTTCATGAGCTCTGGTTCTCTGGAGAGGTTACATCTAAACAATGAAGGTGAGGAGCAATTAGGAAAAACATCTAACTTTGCCCTGTTTCTACACATGAATACACGGCAACCTGTACTTGCATCTAGGCTCACAGGTGCATGTATGCACACGCACATAGACACACACCTAAGAGTGAGAATAAGCTTTAAAAAAGAAAGGTAGTTTGGAAAACTGAGTGTCTGATAGGGCGGTGGAGCAAGGCTAGAGGAACTTTAGCAGATGGCAATTGTAAAATGGAGTCTAAGCATATGAGCTGCTGGAGAAACATACTTTCTGAAACTCAATTATAAAATTTAATTACCTTTCTCGTGAAACCTACTTCTAAAATGCTGACGTTATTAAGAATGTATTACCCATAACTATGTAGAGCACAGCAAATTATAAAAGGGACCCAGCGCAGCCCACACACTTCAGACTGTGTGCCTCCCCCATTCAGTCGCCATGCCCTGTGTGTGCATTCCAGTTCATTTGTGACTAATTGGCAATGGCCTCAGTACAAAAGAAGTGTATTCTATTAAACTAGAAATTTTCCTGTTTAACAGGACAAATGTCTTCTCTAACCTGGAATCCATTTTTCTTCTGTTTGCTGGGTGAAACCTTGCTTGCCTGCTTTACTTTGCTGCTGTTCTTAGGAATAAAAGCACAAGAAACTGATCAATATAGCAATCAAGGTAATTCAATAAGACACTTTTTATTTGTTTGCCACCATGTACTTGCTACAGAGACAAACACTGCCATGCTGGAAAATGCACTAAGGCAATGTGTGAGACCATTTGGGTGCTTGAAGTTGCTTTAGAATCTTGTCCTTTGGTCTATATGCATAGATCCCAGCACCATCAATTGAAGCTATTCACAGACAGGAAGAAAATGTCTCCTTTAGGTTAATGTGGTTTTAAACTCACTATGTGATTTCTCTGTTGGAAATGTGGCTAGTTTCATCTAGTCCAAATTGGGGATATGCATAGCTGCTTCTTTTTGCCTTGGGACAGTAATAGAAACTAGATGTTTCATTTTAATACATTTTCCCCAGTTGAAATTGTGTAAATAAATAGATTGGGGACGATTTAATGAAATTGGCAATAGCCCGCAGCCAGCTTGAGACTCCGTGCTAACCACTTGGCATAATCAACTGTCTAAGAAATTGAAAGTCTCATTTTGAAATTTGATCATGAGATCTGAGAAGTGGACGTCTGTGAGGTGCTGATAGAATATCTGCATCTACACAGGTTAGGTCAGATGACATAGCAACAAACTGGGAACTTTTAAACAATGAAAAGAAACCATGTAGGTTCAGCATGCAGAAGTGCTAGCCGTGCTAGCATGAAGACTGGATCTCAATGCTCTGGACCCACACAAAAAGCAGGATGCAGTGATATACCTCTGTAATCCCAGCACGCTTGTTGGGAGATGGAAAGCCAAAGAGAGCAGACTCAGCCAGAAGCTTGCAGGTCAACTAGCCTGGAGGGAAGGAAGAGAAATAGTAAAAGAGATCCTGCCCCAACAATGTGGATGGCAAGGACAGACTCCAAAAATTCTCCTTTGACCTCCACACTGTAGGGAAAAAATACATGGTCATGAAATAGTAGCAGAATCTATACTCTTACTCAGAATAGAATAGTGCCAGAGCACAAGAGTGAAGTCATAAAAGATTGTAGAGAAATTTTAATTCAGAACATGGCTGCTCTGGCAGGAGATCACATCCAAATTTTCTAGGTCTGTGGGTTCCAGCTGAAATACAAACGTGCCTTTAATCAAGGAGACAGAGCAAGCAGATCTGAGTTCAAGGACACCTTGATACAGAGTAAGTTTCAGATAAATAAAAGCTTAGGTCAAAAAATATCTAGAAGTCAGCTAGAAAATATCATCCTGTGTAAGGTAACCGAAACCCAGAGGGACATGCATGGTGTGTACACACTTATAGGTGGTCATTAACTATAATTTTGTACAGTCATCTTAAGAGACAATTGGATACTTTTTTGAGATGAATATTGGTTTAGTGAATGCTCTTTGAAATAAGTCATATTCCTACCCAGCCACATATCCAAGAGTCAGAGAATACTCTTGGGAAGGGGAAAGAGATACTATATAAAGGGAAGCTAGAGAAAATTACTGTAAAATATCTTCTAGACATGAGAAGGTCACTATAAACATGAACTCTGTGAAGCTATAGTTGTCTGCACAAGACCTGAACAATATCAGGGCTGTCAGTGCTCCAGTATGGAAATGGAAGGGGGCATGAGGCTCCATCTCTTAGTTTAGTAGGTATTGGTGGTTGATTGCCACTAAGGGAGGGAGAATCAGTATTCTTCAATGGTGGCCTGTGTTCTCCTATGTCTTGTGTATGGGTCCCTACCTAATGTGTACATAGGAAGCTATGTACTAACTGGACTTTGTGGTTTCTTAAAAAGAAAAACAGATGAATTTGGAGGCAAAATATTTCGAGGTCAGGGATATGATCTAAATATATTTTGTTTGCACACGAACTTACTAAAGAAAAATTGAATTTTTAAAAAAGTAATTAGTGAGTTTGTAAGAAGTGTTTCTTGTTATGGAAACTTCCATCATGCTGAAATTTAATATGTATTTAAGAAACACAGTACAAAGTTCTGAAATTTAGTTAGTTTCCTAATATAAAATGGAGCTAAGTATTCAGATGAAAGGAATTCCATCCGGAATCTCTTTGTATCATCCCATTTTGATGAGTGGAAATTATATACCAAATTACATCAATTAAATGAAGAAGAGTTTTAGAAACACAACCTAATACTTTCCAGGGTCTAAAAAAAGGGGGAATCATTCAAAAATGATTATAATAAAGAATGTTTTATAAAGATATGAAGTATACTTACAGAATGAGAAATTGTATGTAAAGTTATCACCCATTTTTACATTTTTTATTTATTAGTTATTACAATTCATTCACTTTGTATCCCAGCTGTAGCCACTTCCCTGTCTCCTCCTGATCCTACCCTCCCTCCCTCTTTTCCTCCATGCCCCTCCCCTAGTCCACCCATTTTTAACAATCCTCAAAATCTAAAGTATGTTGGGGAACCTTTTCTGGTCACCTGTTTTGGAAGAAGAGCTCATGTGGTTATGTTAGAGGGGCAGAACATATACAAATAATTATGGTTTTTGATTCTATATAGGCACGAGTATTAACTTGTTTAACCAAGTAAATTCCAGGATATATTACAAAAGAGGAGTAAGATTTTGTTTCTGGATGTTTTGAAAGTTTAATTACTTCTTGAAACAAAACTATTTTTCATGTTATCAATTATAAAAGACAAATATGGACAGGCAGAAGAACATCCTCATTGAAATAGATTACAGAATTTGGTGCCTCACAAACATGTGACTGAAAACACATTATTTGCATTGAAAGATAAAAATGTTTTCAATTGGAATTCCTAAATATTTAAGATTCATCACGATTAAATAGGTGCAGTTATAACATATGAAACATAAATTTACTGAAACGGAGAAGCAGAAACATATCTGGAAGAAGGAAAAATAGTTCATGAAGGCAGAGGGACCAAGTAATCCTAAAACAGCTTCCTAGTTTCAGTCAACACTCACTGTTATCTCACTTCCTAGTCAGCAAGGGCTTAACTGGAACAAAGAAAGGGTGACCGATAAAATAATAATAAGAAAAAAAAATGCTGCTTCCCATTTAGGAAAAGTGATTCACATCAGCAAAAATGTGAATAGATGAGCCGGGCTGTCTGAGTAGTGGGGCTCCCCTATTCTCAGGAATAGGTGAGAGGGGATGTGGGGGGCAGGGTGGGACTGGGAGAAGAGGAGGGAGGGGCCTGTGACTGAGATGTAAATTCCATTAATTAATTTTTAAAATTTCTTCATTAGAAAAATAAGAATGTCATTTGATTAAATAAGTACTATGACACAATAACTAAGGGCTAAATCTTTCAGGAAATTCTAGAAATTTGACTGAGAAAAAAACATCTAGAAACTAAAACCTAAACCTAAAATAGGAATAGATCCTATACACTAAAGCAAACCCCACGTGTTCCCATAATGCTCTTCTGACACATTTTGATTTGTTTTGTGGTTGTTGTTGTTTTATGGTTGTTGATTTGTAGGTTTGTTTTGCATTTTTTTCTTCCCCTTGAGTGATTAAGACGTTTCCATGAATCCAAATAGCAATTAACCAGGACATTGCCTTCAAAAGGGTAATAACAAAAAACAGTGTAATCTATAATATTTTTCTATCTACCAAACTTTGTTTCCTTTTACTCATTCAACAGAGAAGCCAGTAATTCCAGGTAAGAACCATGTGCCACTGAACCCTAGTATTGATGTGTTGATGTACCATTGAACTCCGATGTTGATGTATTCCCAAAGTGACAGAGGGATTTTTCCTTCCCTCCTAGTGGAGTTGGTCTCTTAGGCAGATGGTTAATTCATTGCACCTGTAACCAATTAGCCATTCAAAACGACTGATTCTTCACAGTAAATTGTTGCCTTGCCAATCTGAGAAGCAGGTGCGTATTCAATGGCTAAATCGCCAAGTGCGTGGGTACACAAGACAAAATCTTCCAAATACAAAATTCTTTTAGATTAATGTGCAGGGAAATATAACTAGTTATAATAATTCTATTCTAAATTAAGAATTTAATTATTTCAAGTTTTAATCACAAGTGTGAAAGTTTTTCTTCATTCTAATAGTTGGTTACTGAATTGAGCAGATTTTTTTTTTCTATGAGAACTAACTTGTTAAAGACTAGGACTTAGAACCTTGTCCTTTTTTTTTAAATAATAGATTTTGGTTACAATATACATACTTTGTAATAATTATTTAATATGCATTCTCCAAAACAAGTATCTTTATAGTGAAGACAGAACTCTTAACCAATGCACCACACCCAGGTCTGTTACCAGGGTACACATCAGTCACACCCGGGTTGAATAGAGTGGAAATCTATCACTATATTAGCATCATTATGGACTTCCACGGATGGGTAATTTTACAGTAGGAAATTATTCAATCAAAGATTTTCTTTAAAAAATAAACCTTGAACTCAGAGACTTGAGTGCAGAGGTCTCCAGTGAGAAACTTTCTTGGCTATCATCTTCATTTAGCATCACTTGCAAACTCAGTTCTGTTTTCTTTTTCCATCAGAATTCTAAGACATTAAGGACAATACTAAAAAAGACTATTAGTCCCAAATATTTGGCACCAAGATCTCTCATACCATTTCATCCTAGAAATCAACCTGGAATGTGAATGTACATGTTCATCGTTTTATCATTGCAGCATGGAGTTGTCATCTACAGCGTTCATGCTCAAGAACTGAACAACTGAATTTGCAATGTTTTTAGTTTGTTTATAAGTTTGTGTTAGGCCACATTCATAGCTACCTGTTAATGAAAATTCTGACAGTGCATTGAGGATTGCTATTTAGTTATGCTACAGATCTAAGGAAGAGGAATACTTCCTTGAATAAGTGAAAATGTGACCCCAGGACACATAATGGACCACCCTCCCTTATTAAACAAAGTGAGAAGGAATGCCTTCATAGGCAAGGATGGTCACTTATTTCTTGATTCTCAGTATCATCATTAGAGTTTATAGGATGATGTCTTTAACAACCCTTTATCTCACCATCCTTCTTCACCACCCTCCTTTATCTAAAGATACCCCATTGTCTGCTGAAGAAATTACAAAGCTGAGGTTAGCTGTCAGCCTCATCTTCACCAACAAATAGGATATAGTTCAGTCTGGCTGTAATACTTATCCTTTACTGGACAGCAGGAGCAGGTGCCTATTTTCTTTTGGGACTTGTGTTATCTGCTTAAACTGAAAACTGTACACAGTAATGTCTTCTCCTTTGACTGAATTCCTGCTTATCCTCTAAATCTCTATCAAAGGACCAACTTACCTGAAATGTTTTCCCTGGCTCTCTATTCAGAATCAAGAGCTCTCTCTCTCTCTCTCTCTCTCTCTCTCTCTCTCTCTCTTGTTTTTGACATTCCACAGCCCATTCAATCTTCCACTGTTATATAACAGCTACTTTGCTCTGCTCCATGTGAGAGTTCTGTGTTTACAGGTGAAATACTATCTTCTGTTGCCTTCCAAGCAGTGAGGTGCCTGGTATTTATAGTGGTGTTTCTGACTCTCTGGATTCTCCCTTTAACATATATAATTCAATCTTGCTGCACCTTCTCCTCCTCTCCTTCACAAGGCTCTGTTTCCTAACATCACTTTTCTTCACACTGATATTTCAAATCAGAAATATTTCCACTTGAGATTGTTGATCCTCCTGTGTGCAGGAGCAAATTACTCCAAATAAGATAAAAGGCTTCACAGAGATAGAGACTTGTGTTTAACATATTATAGAATTTATTTTTAATTCCCTGGTGGGATTTTTGCTGTTTAAGATTCAGAGCTGCCTTTGATAAGAAACTTCACCAGGTGAAGGTCAGCTTGGCCTTTTCTAGCGCTCTTTAACTCAGAAATTTAGACACTTAGATATTCCTTAATGATTAGCACTGTCAAAGGAAACAATCTTGTGGAGTGTTTGGAAACACCTCATCTCAGCTTGCAAAAGCTATTAATATTTGAAGAAAACTAACTTCTCGTATAATATCTCCTTCACACTTTCCCCAAAGAATACTACCTGCTTCTCATAATTGAAACCCTGGGGGAGACTGTAACTATAGAAGCCTCAGAGCAACTCTAGATGTACATACCACATTTCTCTGAGATCAGATAATGCCTAACACTATTTTACACCTGTCTTAATGCCATGAAAACGTGAACTAGGATGATGCTCTGTGAACAGTAGGTACTTAATAACTGTATGATGATTTGAATTCACTGAAGAGCAAACATATGGCACAGATTATTAAGAAGCAAAAATCACTACAATGCCTTTCACTGCCAGCTAAAGGATGGGCAGATCTCATGAAATGCTGTGATGACAAATAAAGTCTTAAAACAAGAGATCTAATTAGTTTTTTTCATTTAACCCTCATAACTATTAGTTTTATTGCTGGTCATAGAATTATCAAACTCATCTTGAAATTCTATGATCAAATAGAGTCTGTTGACCTCCTGTATTTACAACAGTTTGAATCAACATGTGACATCATGTTGGTCATGTGACACCATGTCAGGGCACGTGACAATATCAGTTACTTGACTAGGGTTTGGGAAAAAAAACAGTGGTTGTATTGAGAAAAATCTCATGGGGAGTCTCAGGGATAGGACACATTGGGTACATTTTCTGGTGACAATAGCAGAGAGAAGTCTTTTGCAAAAGTTCAATCTTTTTTTGCAAGTCTTGGATGCATTTTCTATATATCAGCTTCATGGCTGTGCTGTGCCACTAGGGCATTCACAGACACCACCTGCTGCTCACTAGAAATGCCATCTACACTATTACATGATGGAACAAAGCTGAAACTCTTTCAAAAATATATATTTAGCTATCACAAGGGGCTCTAGGAGTATCCTGTAGATAAGGAGCCACCAGCCTGCTTTTCCTGTTAGGAACAGATAAACACAGAGGCTTTTGAAAGACTTGAAAAGATGTTTCTGATACTATCATTTCCTGACTTGGTCTCCGTGAGGTCCATGGACACTTGATAAAATAATCTAACACTTAATGACAGCTTAGCTTGAGCTGACATCAGCAGTTTAGGTCAGGAAGAATCAGAGAGGTGGAATCTCTCCTAGTATTCTCTTTCTCCTTCTCTCTCTAAACTTGATAATTAGATGGATGTTATCGGGTTGATCTTTTTCTTAAAATATTGTGTTGTGCTTTCCTAGAGCTTCCTGGGGAATTTCTTCAGACTTCTTGGGTACAACACGCCATGTTTTCCATTGTCTCTCAAGTCTCCTTTGCATGAATGTCGGTAACCTTTACTATCAGCTAAGAAATAAACCTTAGAAGAGAGAGGAAAGACATCTTTATGAGACAGAGGTACTTGGGATAAGCCCAAGCAGCTTTTGGTCCCTGAGAAAATGGTGAGAAAACTCCCAGAGCTCTTTCTAATGCTTGGCTGTGAGTCTCAGCATTTGATTCAATCAGCTGCTGGGTGGAGCCTCGCAGATGGTGATTATGTTAGGCTCCTGTCTGTGAACATAGCAGAGTATTGTTAATGGTGTCAGGGTTTGGCTCTCTCCCATGGGGGTGAGGTATCAGATTGGACCAGGGTTTGAGTGGATATTACCTCAGTCTCTATTTTTGTTCTGTGGAGAAGTAGGGGGTGGGGGATAGAAGGACCCAAGAAGGATAAGAACTCCACAGGAAGACAAGCGGAGTATATTAACCTAGACCCATGGCACATACGGAGACAGAAGCACCAACCAAAGAGCATGCATGGAGTTGAGCTAGGCCCCCAAAACATGTACATGATGAATAGTGTGATCTTCATGTGCATTCCTTAGTAAAGTGAGTGGGTTCTGTCTATGACATGGACTCTGTTGCCTGCTTTTGATCACTTTCCCCAATGGGGCTGCACTGCCTAGGCTCAGTGGATGAGGAGGAGCTCTGTCCCAATGGTAATTGATGTGCTGGGGTAGGTTGGTGGGGGTGGGCTCCCCTTTTAAAAGGAGAAGGGAGTATAGGGAGAAGAGGGTGGTGGTGGTGCATACCAGGAGAAAAGGAGGGAGAGGCCTATGATGAATTTACAAATTAAAAATAAATAAAAATAAAAGAAAATGATGAGAGATGGAAGTACCCTGCACCATCTCTGCCATCTTCCTGTTTTACTCTGCTAAATATAAGTGCTTCACCCTCCAAACCTCTAAGGGAAACTACTCCACATGCTTTACAGAACTACAAGATTAACAGCATTTGCATGTGAGAAATACTGCTTAATATTTGCATTTTAATTTGTTCTATGTAATCATCAAATATTCCTCAAATAAAATTTCATCTTATTGCTACTTCTACTGCTGTGAGTACTATTAATATTAATATTAGTATTTATTAATGGTCTACTGAACTAGGTAATTTATTTAATATAATTTTTAAAATTGGTGTATAAGTGTAATTATCCTCTTACTATAAATGATTTATAAGCAAGGAGGCCATATAACTTTATAGGTAATGAACAAGCTCTGACTCCAAAGTCCATGCCTTAAAACATTATGAGGAAGATGAAGAATGAGAAAGACTATCATCATGTCATCATGTAATATCAACTTCATTTCTGGCTAATATTGTAACAATAGGTTGTTTGTGCAAATATTTTTAATTGTATTGTACAAAATTCAACATGTTACAGAAAATCAAGTGTTTAATATAGCCCGTATATAACACTATCCTCCTATGTTGGTGATAATGAGTCATCATTGTTCGCTTGAATTAAAACCAATGTTCTGACTCTCAAATACAGCAGCAGAATCGATGTTATACATTGTCATGGACACCAAGTCACTTCACTAATTTGAGTGTCATTATCAAGCAATTAAACAAAGCTCAAAAAAAAGCAAAGTTCTTATCATAATACCACATTAATTAATAATAGCATCAACATTTAATTTGACACTAGAAAGATGTGTTTGTGTGCCTGTGTGCATGTGTGTTTGTGTGTATGCCAGAGGAAGAAACAGAGAGTTAAAGAGTGAAAGAGAAAAATGAGAAAAAATAGAATAAAACTATAAATGTGTTTTCTCTCACACTAAAAACAAGGATTTTAAATCACGCCTTTTCTATAAAGTACATGAAATAGTGATCATGACTTTTGCAACACTTCTTTTTTTTTTTTTCTCCTGTACATTTTATTTTGTTTCTTTCTGTTTTCTCAAGATTGGATTTCTCTGTGTAGCCTTGGCTGTACTGGACTTGCTCTGTGGACGAGGCTAGGCTCAAACTCAGAGATCCTCCTGTCTCTGCCTCCCCATGTGCTGGGATTGTAGGCGTGCACCACCGCGCCTGGTCTTCCCAACACCCCAAACTCCACACACTTTTTTCCTTTTTTTAGAAAGCAAACTAACAAAAATATAGAAAAAAAAATTTCAAGAAACGCACAATACCCCACAAAGGCAAAAAAACTGGAAAACATAATGTACAAAGATCAGTAAAATAAAACAATAAAATGTCTGAAGTAATAGCAGATAAAAATAGGACAAGAAGGTCATTGTGTTGGACGTCTACCACCTGGCATGGGCATGCCGTTGACAGTGATTAACATACCCAAAGTTTGAGACTGCCTTGGAGAAATCTATTTTTTCCTTTGCAGGCAGGTGTTAGTGGCAGAGAATATCTTGGTAAGGGGTGAAAGCCATGTCTACTTCCCCCTCTTCAGCACTGGGAGCCAATGCAGCCCCTATACTTGTCATAGTCTCTCTTATATAGCAGAAAGTTGTTTGTTCACCATTGCTTGGTAGCACTGAGTAAAACAAGGTTAGTCATTTAATATTAAGTTAGATTTAAAGAACTGATTTTAAATCCAAAGAAATTACCCTCTATATATGCTTCAGTCAGACTTACTGGGCTGTGCGGTCCTCTTTCTCTCTCTGATCTCTCACAGAGCAGTATCTCAATTATCCTTACTTATTTTACTAAAGGCAAAACATATAACCATCAATAAATTTTTATGAGAGGCATACTAATTTAAAGACATATTGAGATCAAGAAAATGCATGCAAGTTTGGTTTTTCTCCATGAGGGTTGAAATAACTTAAACAATATCTACACTAAGTGGATAGAAAGAGCTAAACAAGTAAAACAAAAGGCAGAGCAGGACTCAGGTAGGTAAGTAAGGATACTCAGCAAAGTTATCCCCGAATGTACTTGAATTTCACTGAATGTTGGTCATGGACTTGGCTCCGAGCTTCCTAATAACCAGAGCCAAATGAAACTGCTATCATTTTATACCTCACTGAGTTTGTAAGGAGATTAAATATGTTTGTTTAGGAAAATCATAGTCAGTGATTTTGAAGCATGAGTTCTTTGGAGGATGTAAAGTTATATAAATATATTGCCAATTTGTTACAATATTATTATGTTTTTCATAGAAGTGATTGTTTTCCAGGTTATATAAGTAAAAATTTAAACATACTATTACTTTAGAATTGGATCTGAGCTCTACAGTAGCACATTCATCTTGAGTTAACCACACTGTATGGCAGGCTCACCTCAATTGATATTGAGTGGAGCCCAACAACCAGATACAACTTCAAAGTCTGTGCAAATGCCATGACAACCCCATATCTGACAAAGGGCTGATATCCGGAATATATAAAGAACTAAAGAATTTAAAAAACAACAAATCAAGTAATACAATTTAAAAATGGGGTACATAGCTAAACAGAGACTTCTCTGTAGAAGAATATAGAATGGCAGAGAAATACTTAAAGAAATGCTCAATGTCCTTAGCCAGAGAGATGCAAATCAAAACAACCCTGAGATTTCACCTCATACCTATTAGAATGGCTAAGATAAAAACTCTCAAGTGACAACATATGCTCGATAGATTGTGGAGAAAGGGGAACCCTCCTCCATTGCTGGTGGGAATGTAAACCACTTTGTAATCAATCTGGTGCTTTCTCAGAATATTAGGAATAGTGCTTCCTCAACATCCAGCTATACCATACCTAGGCATATATCCAAAATATGCTCAAGTACACAACAAGGACATTTGTTCAACCATGTTCTTAACAGCTTTATTTATAATAGCCAGGCCCTGGAAATAACCCAGATGTCACTTAGTGAAAGAATGTATACAGAAATTGTGTTACATTTACACAATAGAATACTACTCAGCAATTAAAAATAGGAAATCATGAACTTTGCAGGCAAATGGTGGGATCTAGAAAAGATCATCCTGAGTGAGGTATCCTGAAAGCAGAAAGATACACATGGTATATATTCACTTATAAGTGGATACTAGACCTATAAGATAGGATAAGCATACTAACATCTATAAACCTAAAGAAGCTAAACAAGAGGTAAGAGGATCAATCCTCACTTAGAAAGACAAAGGGGATGGACTTTGGAAGAGGGAGAAAACAAGTAACAGTACAGGAGCCTACCACTGAGGGCCTCTGAAAGACTCTATCTAGCAGTGTATCAAAGCAGATGCTGAGACTGATAACCAGACCTTGGGTAGAGAGGGCAGGGAATCAAATGAAAGAAGAGGTAGTTAGTAAGACCTGGAGAGTACTGAAGCTCCACAAGGAGAGCAACAGAACCAAAATATCTGGACACAGGGGTCTTTTCTGAGACTGATACTCCAACCAAGGACCATTCATGGAGATAACCTAGAACCCCTGCTCAGAGATAACCCATGGCAGCTCAGTATCCAAGTGGGTACCCTAGTAAGGGGAACAGGGACTCTCTCTGATGGAAACTCAGTGGCTGGCTCTTTGACCAACTTCCCTCCCCGAGAGAGGAGAAACCTTGCCAGGACACAGAGGAAGATATTGCAGCCAGTCCTGATGAGACCTGATAAGCTAGAGCCCATTTGAAGGAGGGGTGGACCTCCCCTATTGGTGGACTTGGAGAGGGTCATGGGAGGAGATGACAGAGGGAGAGTGGGATTGGAAGGGAGTGAGTGAGGGGGTTACAGCTGGGATGCAAAGTGAATAAAATGTAATTAATGTACAAAATAAAATTTTAATTAAAAATGAAAAATAATAAAGTGTATTCAAAATGTGACAGATGCTGAGACATAAGTGTTCAGAGGAATTCTAGGCAACGTTGTCCAGCAAAGATGGCAGCAAGCAATTGGATGAGTGATGTCTGCTACCATTCCCTAAAAAACCAGTGAGCTGCCCAGCTCTTCTGACACACCTTATATGTAGATGTTCCCTCAGAGGACAAGTCTAAGATCTAAAGGTGGATATTAGAGTGCTACAAATGCTTGCTAAGGTTGCTCTTTATTTTTCTTTACTCAAACGATGGTATTAGACAGTGATGTAACAACAGAGAGCACACTAGAATGAGCACATGTACTGCGCAGTCTTTAAATATCTTGAAAGTAAAATAATATCTGTTCCCCATTTAAAAAATCATTAGGCTTGTGCACGGCTCCCTGCGTATATGTTCATTTCAGTCTTTTAAATAAAATTAGAAAAGAAAGACACAGCAAAGGAAAGCAGTTGCATTTTATTTTTACCCTTGTCTACTAGAAAAATTCCTGTCAGATGCCAGAAAATACTTGAATGAATGAACTCTGCTGCTGTCCTTAAAACACCCACAAGATACCCAGATCTCTTGACACATGTTACATGAGGATGTCACCTCAGGAATATAGCCCCACAGATTTTTTTAAGTGTGCTGCACATTGATAATAAGGGATGTGTGTGAAATATACCAAAGATCTTTTAATTCCTTTCTCCAATGTTTGGTAAATGCTCATCTGAGGTTCCGTAATCTGAAAGATCAGCCGAAATTGCAGAGGAAATCTTGATGATAGTTTCTTCTTCAGCTATTAGGCGCTGCCCAACCTCTTCAGTATAGTGAATGGGAAGATCATGTTCCCATCATTTCAGGAAATTGGTAGTGTCACACCCCAACAACTTGAGAAAATAACGTTATTTTAGAAGAGAAGTAAAAGCCGAAGAAATACCAAAAAAAGAGAAACTATCCATGACCTCAAATTGGAAAGAGTAAATATCTGTCAGTGTGAAGAAAACAGTAAAAATATGATCATTGTGATTTAGAAACTAGAGGTCTTTTAAGATCTGAGCTACTTAAACTAGCAGTAATAAATGTTAACCTTCTATTTGTTCTCATAAATGCTCAATTTCTCTAGGATCAGGGGGCAGTCTTCTTTGTTGCTAGTGTAAGTTTTTCTTTTTTTTCTTTGTTTCTTTCTTTGTTTCTTTGAGTAGTTAGAGGAAAAAAAGCACTTGTTTCATGTTTAATATAAATAAATCAATACTGTAAAAAATGTGTTACACAGATTATTTTAGATTATGTATCAAAGCTGAAAATGCTGAAAGAATAATTTTTGGTCCCAGTGTCCTATTTTATTTTGTTTGTTCATTTGATTTATTGTTGTTGTGTTTTTTTAACAACAACAACAAAAAAATATGCTATAAGATAGCTAGCCTAGAACTTGCAAGCCAGCTGACAATAACCTTGAATTCCTGATCCTCCTGCCTCCACCTCCCAAAGACTAGGATAACAGGCAAGTGTAGAGAGGAAACTGTAATCAAAATATATTGTATAAAAAATTCTTAGAAATATCAGACAGTAATAGTTGAATCTACGAAGTTTTATTTTGTTATTTTAAATGACATTCTACAAGGCAAGGTATAATAAAAGAGAGAGAGAGACTGGGAATTGGGTCCTTTTTAACTCTACAAAATAATATAAATTAACTAGCAATAATCTAGTAGAGAAATATTAAACATAAACTTATTTCTAAGTCCTAGGACTAAGATAACAAGAATAATATCAAAAAAAGTTCTGCTTTGAGCTATGGTTCACAATGTACCCTAATTACAATTTCACAACAGAAAAATATTTTTAGTTGATGATATCATTGTATGTCATAGGATATATGTTTTGTCCAGTTAAAATATTTTCATATTAAATTCTATGGTTTCTACTAAAGTAGTTTTAAATACTAAGCATATGGACCATGATTAAAAAATAAAGTAAAATGAAATAAACCAATGCTCTGGGCTCATGTCCTTCATAAGGGGACATGTCAAGAAGCGTACTGTTGCAAACTATTCACTTTTTCCTAACTACCAATGTGAGAGGAAAAGAGGTAGTAAGGCATTTTCCAAAACAGGATCTATTACTAGGTATTACAGTGACTTAACAAGATTTTAAACTCACACAAAAAAACTTAGCACTGAACCTGAAAGAGCCATTAAATGTGTTGGAGTGAATACTGTGTTTCTTCCAAAGAAATACATTTGTGAGAATGTGGGAAAAGTCACCCCTACATTCGCTACTCTACCAATGCAGTCATCACTAACAGGTCCTTCATGTCAACAATTAAGTACAATATGCACAGACTGTCCCTGAAGAGTCACTGAGGGGCCCTGATTATTTGCTGCCTGAGCACAAGGTTTCATGTGGCTCAAACCCATACATGAAAGTGTGGTTAACTCATATCTCTTGGCTCTGCAGACTGTTTATTACATTTATTTTAGGGCTAAGCTGATTTAGTTGTAAGGAAATTTATTATTGACCTGTCCATCAATTTCAGTTTAATTTAGTATTATCTTTCATACTTTCAAAATATGTCTACAGCTGAGATTAAGAAGATTCTATAGAATATTTTTACATAGCAGCACTCTCAAAAGCAGCCTAGATCTCATTCACACAGTTATATAAAATATGTATGGGAACAGAAATTAAAGATGGCTGAACACATATCTCTTTAGCATCCGTCCATTATATAATACACTTCAGTTCTCTTAAGTATGTACAGAGGCTTTAGCAGTATGACAAAGCTGTATCTGATTATCTAAATGTAATTTGCTTACTGAATAGGTCCTATTTCATCTCTTCAAACTGGCTGATAATGAAAACATTGGGAAAGGCTCTAAATCCTTCAGTCAGAGTCTATACATGATGGACGTAGTAATTCAATGGGGAAAACATTTCCTAGGAGAAATATGTGAGAATGAGGGATGGGAAACTTAGGTAAAAGAAATATTCAAAATAAACTGTTTATTTTAAGATAATTGTAGCTTCACATTCATTTGCTAATAAGTTTAGAAACAACAAAAAGGGATCTTGTGTCTCCCTTTTTCTGTTTCCCAGTTTGAAAAGGCTTTTAAGTTGTGCATGCCATCATCCATGAAACAAGCAGCCATGAGTGGAGGAGTCGAAATCAAGCAACCCAACCTCCAGATACAGGAGAGCTCTCTATTTTGATGGCTGTACGTATAAGCACGGGCTGTACGAAGTTTTAACTGATGATTCTGAGAACTGTGTAATGAATAAGCAGCTCCACATCTGGGACCTTTGCAGAAATAATAGTCTAGCAAATTAAAGAGAATGCCCCTTAGGAATTAGCACAGAACTTTTGACCTTTCTTTCAAGATTTGTTTTAAATTATGTGTTAGGGATTAGATAAAATGGCCTGTCTATAAATATTTAAACAACATTTGCATGTAGGACTCCCCCATCAATAAGACTATCAGGCAGAAAACGTATTTGGGAGAATGGCTGGAATAGTAAATAGCATGGAAGGGAAGGAAGGGAGAGATTTAACAAGGAATAATGGAGCAAACTGACCTGCAGAAGGAGTCAGCAAGGTTTTCAGCCCATTCCGTGTGGCCTTTCCTAGCTGCTTTGCACTATAATAAAGATGACCCTTTCATTCTTAAGGTCACCCTCACTGGATATATGCTCTTTATTAGAAGGGTTTGTGACTTTGGTCTGGATACTTCTATCCAGATAAAGTCATTTACAGAAGAACCAAAAGCTAATATCTTTCGTTTGATAGCATTTCCAGAAACAAGGAGAAAAGATACCTTAACTCCAAAGAAAGACCCTGGTAAGACACAACAGCATCCACTGTAGATCAACTTCTTGTGTTGCTCAGATATCTATTCCTTTATACATGCTCTAACCGGTGCAGTCAGAGCTGGGGAGACGATGTGCTATTAAGTGGGTCAGACATACTAGATGAATACCAGAGGAAATAAAGTTCACCATGCTGTAGCTGACCTTAGGGCTGCAGCTAATATTCATTTTCCCCCCTCTTGCATCTACAGTTTCCTTATTTTAGATGAGCACCTATCTTGGTCTTGAGCTTATTTTCATAGTGTTCTTCCTAGACAGTGGCTGCTGTATAAGCCTATTTATTATTAAAATGAGGTAATAGATTCCAAGTGCCTTATGGATGGATATCCTGAGTGCCAAATGGTCTTCGTTTCCTTCATTGAGTAACAGTAGCTTCTCCTGCCCCTGATTATCACAATGAGCTGTCAGAACAGTGGTGAATTGTATAGGCTTGGTCATTAATCCAAGGATTGTAAGTGTCCAGATGACAGTCAAAGGTTTTTTGCAATAGGATTCTTGCTAAGAAATGTGGTGCATTTAGAGAATGGAATATTACTCTGATATTGCTATCAAAAACATGGACATGCCCTTGATTTTTATACAGATGTTATACCTGCTTGGGGCACAACAGTCTCTGTGCTGCCTCCTCCATAACAGATGGACTGGTGGCAGTATAAAAGACAAACCTGCTCCGATTTGTGCTCACCTATCTGTGTCCTTTGTAGCTCATGCCGTCTGGATGAATGTCCAGAATTTCTCATAAATCTCTGTGTATTTTAACCTTAGGGCATTTTTCATCCCTCAGAAAATTCATGATCAAGTGTATCAAATGCCTCATGCGTTAGTTATTTTTCCCACCCTCACCTTTTAAAGCCCTTTTTCTTCTCCAAATGCTTGAGTTGGAAAGAAGTATAGGCAACATTTTTTTTTTTTTTTTTTTTTTTTGCAAAAGTCCCATAAAATTATTTTTTTGGTTTTTTTTTTTTTTTTTTCACAAATCTCAACCTGGCCATAAATAAAAGTGGAGTTGGGGGTAAATCTAAGTGTAAAATTGAATTTCATGCCAGTAGGTATAGTATAGTAGCAATGGTAAGACTGTGGCTGTAGAGGGGATAGCTAGGTCATTTATGTAAAATGAAGCTTTAATTTGTACTTTCCGATATTGCTTATGTGTGATGAAGATGCTCTATTCCCAATATCACATGAATTCCTGAAAGACCTGTTCATCTTGAGCAAAGATATATTGACTAATGAAAGCTCTGTCAGTCTTGTCGTTTGAGGCCCCAAAGTAAAACGGCCCATCTCTACCAGTGTTGATTAACCAAAAAGAGACACTTTCTAAAAGATGTATAATTTCCTATAAAAGTGTAGCTCCTTGCTACTTCTGTTTATCCTACCGAGATTTGCCACCCAGCATTTTCCCCAGGAGAAACCTCTCGTACCGGGGAAAATCCCACAATTCACTGCTCCATATTTTGCATCCTGGATTTACTGGAGACTACCCAGGCTCTTAGCCCTGCCAAATGCTGCCAGCTGCTCAGGCCATACCTACACAGGTAGAGCAGGTTGTGTGTGGTTCTTTAACAAATGACCCAAAAGTTGAAAACTGAAACATTTCAACATATAAAAGTGATTTACTACAGTGTATGAACACAACATAATTTAATTACCTGCATTAATTCAATATTATTACATTTGTTATTAACACTCCTCTATCTTGAGAATATATTGTGGCATTTTATCTTCTATTATAACTGGGGGATGATAACAGAGCTTGATGGACATTTGGGCTCCACACAATTGTCAAATAAATAATGATTCACAAAAATAAGTAAGTTCTGCTCTGAACTTGACAGAAAAAGAACTCACCATATAATATATGTCAATCCAAAATGTTTTCAGAATACTACATAGTAAATTTGATATCTAAGCCTATAAATCCTAAAAGAAAAATTCTATATATTATTTGGAGGGACTGATTGAAGACATTGGAACAGATATCAGAACAAATGAAAAGTTAGTGCAATAGAGCTATATCTCTTTACCACCAAAAATAAGGAAGAAAAATGAGAGACCAGAAAAATTTATATTCACAAATGTGAAGTTGCTGCAAAAGAATAACATTGTAACCTATTTAAATCCAAAAATGATAGGTTGTTGAAAGTGAGCAAAACTGTGATCTGTTGTAATTTATTTACCAAATAAATGAAATTGATGATGTCTTAAAATAATAATAAGGTAGGTGAATATGCTTGTGTCATCAAGTAAAATGACACAAAATGCTATAAACAGGTAAAAACATGAAATACGTCAATATAATTCTCCATATGATGTCATAAAACCTCCCTCAAATTATCAAATGTATCTCAGTTTATGCTCAATAATATTAGAGATTATTAACTTAATATGTAACGAAACTGGTTATTTCAGTCACTGTCAAAACTACTAAATTCTGAGTTTTTTATTTTTGAGTCATAAAGTAATGGAAACACCCAGTTTTTAGACAACATGGATAAATTTTAACATTAAGATAATACATTCTTGAATGTTAACAGATTTATGAATGTTTTATGGGATTATATAAATAATTTGGTTAAAAGGAGAAAATTGTCTTCTGTATGCTAAGCATCAGAGATGATCAGTGTTTTGCTTACAGTGCTCTTTAATTTATACTCACACATTTGTTCCTCTCACTTTTAAATAAATTGCCTTCTTTTACTCAAAAGACCTCTTCTTTTACTCAAGAGAAATTGGAAGGAAAGAAGAGTTTGTGATCTTTGTGTTCTGTGCCATTATTCTGAGAGGAGAATTGACAATTTCCATAGCTATTCACAAAAATCACCATCCTTTATATCTCCACATTTAATTATTAAGTGTCAATCAAAACTGACAGTAGGACAACAAAGCCACAGAATTACACAGAAGGATATACTTTAAAATGTCATTCTAAATTTATAAAATTGAATGGTTTTCCAGCCCTCTTATGAAAATGTCAAAAAGTGCCAACCATAATCTTTTCCATGAACAGAGAATACAACAAATTCCCATCTTTAATGCATTTGGTTATTCCCACTGGCACGGATAAAATCTTGAAGTTAGTTCCTGTCATTTTAGTTTTTGAAGTAAGGATCTTTATTTTACATACATTAGCTTACTAATACACCTAAACAAAATTATAAATTAAACTATCTTTATACTAGGCAATTATTTTGAGACAATTTATTGCATAATATTTTAATAATGTAAACATTAACATAGAGATAAATAGAAGTCTACTTTTCAGCTTAGGTTTCTATTTCTTGTCCTCTAAACTGATTTCCATAGGCTGATTAAAATGGAGAAATTAATTTCAGTTTTGGCTGATTCAGACATAATCTGTGAATTACAGGTACACTGGAATGTATGAATGTGTTCTATGTAAGCACACATTAGTATATATTAATGTATGTTAGACTATATGCTATATGTTGTGCTTATATATATCAGAACAGAAGATTAATCAAATTCTATACCTCCCTTATTTTGGTAAATCAATGCATTTTATTATTTAATTATCTCATATAAGGCTGCCTTACTTAGTAGCTGCACAATATTTTAGTATATGCTAGTAACAAGATTTATTTCATAAGACTTTCTTTAATTTGTCTGATTCTGAAAAAGGTTTTGGGAGATCCAAGATGGCAGCTCCAACCACACACGGTATCTGAACAGCAGCTCAGCAGTGAGAACAGGGTGACCACCAGGCCATACAGTGGACCCCAAAACCCTGACACCTGTGTTTCTCAGGAGAATCCACAAGGATACTTGATGGTCCATCTTCAGACCACCAGGATAATACCAGGACAAATTCCTGTGCTCCTGCCCAGCACTGCCACAGCCTTAGGCTACAGGCCTAATCCCACTATCTGCTGATACCTTCCTGAGACCAGGGGCAGCGCTCTGGGCTCTGACCTTGCAACTCTAGGCCACTCGCCCAAACTCACCATCTGTGGATATATTCCTGGGACCAGCAGCAAAGGCTCATGGGTGGGAGGCTCCTACCCTGCAGCCTTAGACTACCGACCCTAACCCATCAGGGTCGGGGTGAGACAGCGGTGGCAGCTTGCTTGGCTCTTACTCAGAAGCCTAGCCCACCCATCGGAGTCCACTACCAGTGGATACTTTCCAGGGACCTGCAAAATGGACACGGGGCTCCTATCTTACAGCCTTAGGCCACCCAACCACCCAAACACACCATCTGTGGATACCTTCCTGGACAGGCAGAGGCCGGACACTCAAGGTTCTGACCCCTCAGCCTTAGGCCACTCACCTCTGTGGGTATCTTTCTGGAACAAGAGCTGGACAGCTCAGACCTTGGGCACTCAATATCACTGCCTCTGAAGTAAATACCTTCCTATACTGTGGATGAGACTCCAAACCTGGGCGCCCACTCTCACAGTCTTGTGGACACATTTTAGGTACTAGGGGCTCCCGTTTCCAGACCCCGGAGACCACATTCAGCATACTGTGGACACCTTCCTGGTCACAGCAGCTGGAAGTGCTTACTCTCACAGCCCAGTGGAGGGAATAATTTTGGTTCTGTGGGGGAGGAGAGGCTCCATTCTGCCTACTCTTCTACTGCCTGGTTCATTCAGGTCAGAATCAGCCAGCACAGCACAAACAGTGAACACAGCAGAGCTAAGCTAGGCTTGGGTTCCAGGTTCTATTCCCCACCATCTAAGGAAAGCCTGTGGGAGACTGGAGAAGCTGTAAGCAAAAAGATCTATCCACCAGTGCCCCAGCAGCCTGACTAACATAATCCAGAATCAGGGAGTCCAGCACAGACCGAGGACCCGGTGAAGCTGAGCTAAGCACCTGACCCAAGTTGCATTGTCCTCCTCCCCAAGGAGGCCTGTGGGACACTGGAGCAGCTCTAGGATTAGAGATCTTTCTGACTGCTCACCAGCACCCTAACCCACCTGGGTCAGAAAAAAAAAGTGGCCAGCACAGCCAGTGAACCCACCGGAGCTGAGCAAGTCCTAGCACCCACATCCCATCCCCCACCTTCCTAAGGAAACCTTTCAGGCACTGGAGCAGCTCTAGACCCAGAGAACTTTCCACCTGTGTTCCAGCTTCCTGGATCACAAACACTGAGCCACCAGAGACCGTGAATCCTGGGGAGAGTACTCAAGACTCCAGATACAGGTGGATCCAGTCTGCAGTACAGGCTCCAAGAATCATCAGTCAAGGCTACAGAATACCAGATGGCCAGAGGTTGGCACAAGAACACAAGCAACAAAAACCAGGACATCAAGGCTTCACCAGAATCTCCAAAAACCAACATATATTTTATTGCAACTGAAACACAGGAAAATGATCTTAAATCTCTAATTATTCAGTTATTCCAGGTACATAAAGAGGGAATAAACAACAACAACAACAACAAAAATAGAGGCCATCATGGACAGACAGAAATCCGCATTCACTGATAGAGGAGGTCAGTGGACTTGGAGAGGGGCATGGAAGGAGATAGGGCAGGGAAGCTTGGATTGGGAGGGAATGAGGGAAGGGCTCTACAGCTGGGATACAAAGAATAAAGTGTAATTGACATAAAAAATTAAAATTAAACAAAGAAATCCACATTCAAACAGATGAAATAAATGGTGCAAGATATGAAAACAGAATTAGAATCGATAAAGAAAAGACAAGCATAGAAAACTGTGGAGTTGGAGAACTTAGAGAAGAGATCAGGAATCACAAAGGAATGCATCACCAACAGAATAACAAGAGATGGAATAGAGAATCTCAGGAACTGAAGATATAATAGCAAAAATTGATAAATCTCTCAAAGAAAAAACAGAATTGGAAAAGTTACAAATACAAAACATACAAGAAATCAAGGACACTATGAAAAGGTGAGACCTAAGAATAATAGGAATAAACAAAAAGAAAGATTCCAGGCTCCAAGACCCAGAAAATATTTTCGAGAAGATCATAGAAGATAATTTCCCTAACCTTAAGAAAGAGATGTCCATAAACATACAAGAGGCCTACAGAACACCAAATAGACTAGACCAGAAAAGAAACTCTGCATGTCACATAATAGTCAAAATATTAGATCTACAGAACAAAGAAAAATATTAAGAGTGGCAAGGGAAAAAGGCCAAATAACATAAAAAGGCAACCCTATCAGAATCACACCTGACTTCTCAACAGAGACTATGAAAGCCAGAAGGGCCTGGACAGATGCCATGCAGAAGCTTAGAAATCACAGATGCCAACCCAGAATACTATATCTAGCAAAACTTTCAATCAACATAGATGCAGAAAGCAAAATATTCCGTGACATAACTAAATGTAAATAATACATACACAGCAATCCAGCCCTACAGAAGATAATAGAAGGAAAACATCAACCCAATGAGATCAACTACACCAAAGAAAACACAAAGGTAAAGACACCATCACATCAAAAAAGGAAAAAAACAAACAAACACACAATCATCACCAACTCCACAATAACAGAAACTAACATTCATTGGTCACTATTACCTATTAACATCAATAGTATCAACTTTCCAATAAAAAGACACAGACTACATGGATTAGTTGTGGAACCATGATCCAACATTATGCTGCATTCAAGAAACACACCTCTGCAACAAAGATAGACACTAGCTCTGAGAAAAGGGCTTAAAAAGGTTTTCCAAGCAAATGAACACAAGAAGCAAGCTGGAGTAGCCATCCTAATATCTAATAAACTAGATTTTCCACCAAAGTTAATCAAAAGAGATGGAGAGGAACACTTCATTCTCATCAAAGGAAAAATTCACCAGGAGGACATCAAAATCCTGAACATCTATGCACCAAACACAAGGGCTCCTGCATTTGTCAAAGAAACATTATTAAAGCTTAAATCAGACATTGATCCCAACACCTCAATAATGGGAGATTTCAACACTCCACTCTCACCAAGGTATAGATTATTGAGACAGAAACTAAACAGAGAAATGACACTTACAAAGGTCTTAAATAAAATGGACTTAATAGATGTCTAGAGAACCTTTCACCCAAACACAAGAGTATACTATACCTTCTTCTCCTAACCTCATGGAATCTTCTCAAAAATTGACCATATAATCAGGCACAAAGCAAGCCTCAACAGATATAAGAAGATTGAAATAATCCCTTGTATCATATCAGACCACCATGATCTAAAACTAGACCTCAACAAAAGCCTACACACACATGGAAACTAAATGACTATTTACTCAATGACATCTGAGTCATAGAGAAAATAAAGAAGGAAATTAAGACTTCCTAGAACGCAATGAAAATGAAGGTACAACTTACCCTAACTTACGGGACACAATGAAAGGAAAGTTCATAGCACTAAGTGTCTTCATGAAGAAGTTTGAGGCATCTCATACAAGAAACTTAATGGCACATCTGAAAGCACTAGAAATAAAAAAGAATAAGCAGACACACACAAGAGAAATAGATGGCTGGAAATAATCAAACTCAGGGCTGATATCAATACATTAAAAACAAAAAAAAACAATTCAAAGAATCAATGAAAACAAGAGGTGGTTCTTTGAGAAAATCAACAAGATAAACAAACCCTTAGCCAAACTAACTAACAGGCAGAAGGACACTGTCCATATTAACAAAATCAGAAACAAAAAGGGGGACATAACAAGACACTGAGGAAATCCAAGGCATCATTCGCTCCTACTTTGAAAGCCTATATACAACAAAATTTCAAAATGTGAATGAAATGGACAATTTTCTTGATTGATTCCATTTGCCAAAGCTGAATCAAGGTCAGGAAAATAAACTTAATATTCCTATGTCTGCTAAGGAAATAGAAGCTGCCATCAAAATCTCCCATCCAAAAAAAACAAAACAGAAAACCAGGGCCAGGTTGTTTCATCACAGAATTCTACCAGCCCTTCAAAGAAGAGCTAACTCCAATCTCTTCAAACTATACCACAAAATAGAAACAGAAGGAACATTGCCAAACTCATTCTATGAGACCAGAGTCACATTGATACCTAAACTGCAAAAAGACCCTACAAAGAAAGAGAACTTTAGACCGATCTTGCTTATGAATATTGATGCAAAAATACTAAATAAAATACTCACAAACTGAATCCAAGAACACATAAAAGATATCACCCAACACAACTTATTAGGCTTCATCCCAGGCATGCAGGGGTGGTTCAACATATGAAATTCCATCAATGTGATCCACCATATAAACAAACTGAAAGAAAAAAACACGCGTGCGCGCACACACACACACACACACACACACACACACACACACACACAAAATCATGTCCTTAGATGCCGAAAAAGCATTTGACAAAATTCAACACCTATTCATGTTTAAAGTTTTGGGAGATCAGGGATACAACACATGTACTTAAATATAGTAAAAGCGATATGCAGCATGCCTACAGCCAACATCAAACTAAATGAAGAGAAACTTAAAGCAATCCCACTGAAACCAGGGACAAGGCAAGGCTGCCCACTGTCTCCTTAACTCAGCATAGTTCTTGAAATCCTAGCTAGAGCAATGAGACAACTAAAGGAGATCAAGGGGATCCAAGTCAGAATGGAAGAAGTCATAGTATCACTATTTGCAGATTAAATGGTAGCATACATGAGTTACCTCAAATATTCTACCGAAGAACTCCTTCAGCTGATAAACACCTTCAGCAAAGTGGCTGGATACAAAATAAACTTAAAAAAAAATCTGAAGCCTCCTATATCCAAAAGACAAAAGGGCTGAGGAAGAAATCAGGGAAACAACACTCTTTACAATAGCCACAAATAGCATAGAATATCTTCGTGTAAATCTAAACAAGCAAGTGAAAGACTTCGGGAGAGGGAACTTCAAGTATCTGAAGAAAGAAATTGAAGAAGATAGCAGAAGATGGAAAGATCTGTCATGCTCATGGATCAGTAGGATTAACAAAGTGAAAATGGCCATCCTACCAAAAGCAGTCTAAAGATTAAATGAAATTCCCATCAAAATACCAACATAATTCATTACAGAACTTGAAAGAACAATTCTTAGTTTCATATGGAAAAACAAAAACTCAGAATAGCTAAAACAATCCTGTACAATAAAAGATCTTCTGGAGGTACCTCCATCCCAGATCTCAAGCTGTACTATAGAGAAAAAATAATAAAAAACAGCATGGTATTGGCATAGAGAAAGACTGTTGGATCAATGGAATCGCATAAATGACCCAGAAATAACCTACACACCTATGGAAAATCAATTTTTACCAAAGAAACCAAAACCATACAATGGATAAAAGACAGCATCTTCAACAAATGGTGCTGATTTAACTGGATGTCTACATGTAGAAAAATGAAAATAGATTCATATTTATCACCCTGCACAAAGTTAAGTCCTAGTGGAACAAAACCCTCAACATAAAAACAGACACATTAAATCTGTTAGGAGAAAAAGTGAAGAAGAACCTTGACCTCATTGGCATTGGAGACAACTTCTTGAACAGAACACCAACAGCACAGGCTCTAAGATCAACTATTAATAAATGAAACCTCATGAAACTGAAAAGCTTCTATAAAGCAAAGGACACTGTTGTCAGAACAAAACGACAACCTACAGACTGGCAAAAGATCTTCACTAAACCTATATCTGACAGAATGCTAATATCTAGAATATATAAAGAACTGAGGAAGTTAAAAAGCAACAAAACAAGTAATCCAATTAAAAAAATAAATGGGGTACAGAGCTAAACAGAGAATTCTCAACAAAGGAATATTGAATGGCAGAGAAACAAATAAATGTTCGATGTCCTTAGCCATAAGGGAGATGCAAATCAAAACAACCCTGAGATTTCACCTTACAACCATTAGAATGGCTAAGATCAAAAACTCAAGGAATAATGCATGCTGGAGAGGATGTGGAGAAAAGGGAACCCTCCTCCATTGCTGGTGGAAATATAACTTTGTACAACCACTTTAGAAATCAATCTGGCACTTCCCCAGAAAATTAGGAATAGTGCCTCCTTAAGATCCAGCTATACCATTCCAAAGCATATACCCAAAAGATGCCTTACCATTCAATAAAGGCATTTGCTCAATCATGTTCATAGCAGCTCTATGTAATAGCCAGAATTTGGAAACAACCTACATGTACCTCAATGGAGAAACTGGGTTACCTTTACACAATGGAATACTACTCAGCAATTAAAAACAAGGAAATCATGAAATTTGTAGGCAATTGGTGGTAACTAGAAAAGATGGTCCTGAGTGAGGTATCCCAGAGCTAGCTGTCTTTAAGTCTCCTGAATAGATGAAAAAAAGGAACACATAATTTTCTAGTCATTACTTATTTTTTCCAGAAGCAGAAAAAAATATATGATATATACTTACTTATAAGTAGATATTAGCCATATAATATAGGATAAATATACTAAAATCTATAGCTCTAAAGAAGCTAAACAACAAGCAGGATTCTAGGGAAGATGCTTAATCCTCACTCAGAAGGGAAAACAGTAGAAGACAAGGAACAGGAGATTAGCCTTCCACAGAGGACCTCTAAAAAACTCTACCTATCAGAGTATCGAAGGAGATACTGAGACTCATAGCCAAACTTTGGGCAGAATCTCAGCAGAAGGAGATAGAAAGACCTGGAGGGGACAGGAACTCCACAAGGAGAACTTCAGAGCCCAAATACCTGGGCTCAGTGGGGCCTGCAGAGACAAATACTCCAACTAAAGACCATGCATGGAAAGGACATAGACCCCCTGTTCAAAGGAAGCCCATTGGCTGCTCAGTTTCCAAGTGAGTTTCCTAGTACTAGGGATAGGGTCTGTCTTTGACATGAACTCAGTGGCCTACTCTTTGATCACCTCCCCCTGTGGGGATGCAGCCTTGTCAGGCCACAGAGGAAGATGACACAACCAGCCTTGATGAGACCTGATAAGCTAAGCTCAAATAGAAGGGAAGGAGATCCTCCCCTATCAGAGGACACGGGAGAGGTCATAGGGGGAGAAGAGGGAGGGTGAGTGGGACTGGGAGGACACAAGGGAGGGGGCTGCAGTGGGGATACAAAGTTAATAAATTGTAATAAATAAATATATGAATAAAATTTTTAAAAAGGTCAAAATGTTTAACTCATATCAATTATCGTGTATTTTTGTCTGTTTCTGTGAATTCCCATATAGAACAAATTCTTACCGGGGAAAGTGGTTTGTATATGCATCTATTGGGATATAATTTTAATTGAATTGAACATTTTGAGTTACCTTAGATAAACACATTGTATCAGTAGCCTACTCCTCTAATTATACATTTTAAAAATTTGAAGTTAATTCCTGATGTGATCTGATAGACTAAGATCAGAAGGAAGGAGAGGAGGACCTCCCCTATCAGTGGACTTGGGGAGGGGCATGTGTGAAGAAGGGGGAGGGAGGAGGGGACTGGAAGGGAAGGAGGGAGGGCCTTATGGGGGATACAAAGTGAATAAACTGTAATTAATAAAAATAAATAGATAGATAGATAGATAGATAGATAGATAGATAGATAAAAGAAAAAATAAACGATAGATAGAGCATAAAATAATAAATTTTGCCAAAAATATTCACAATCTGAACAGAGAAATGTTTTGGGGAAATGATTGATGGCCAATATTGTTAGTGGATTTTGAAAGACCACGAGCTAGTCATAATAATGATGAGTAATTTCTGAACTCTGGAATGAAAAAAAAACTAGAATTTGAACTACATCTACATAATAAATTATTAGAAAACAATATTTATAAATTGAGACCTGTATTTCTTAAATTTTCATCATTATAAAAGAAGCTGGAGGTTTCTGAAACCAAGTGAGATTCTATACATCATCAGTGAAGATAATAATTAGCCAATCATTTGTATGATTAATGATGGAATCTATTAAACTTCAGACTGATATGAAATTTTTAAGTAATGCTATAAAAATATGGACGTTCCACCCTAATTATTAATCCTTGTTTCTTTATGTAGAACAAACAAGTGATTCATCAAAATGTACTATTTTTCATTCATTCTTGCTTAGTTTATAAGTGAGACTTCAGCTGTTGCAAAATCTATCCTCGTTTTAATTAATTATTTTCACTAATAAACACTAAAGAATAAACCTTCAATTGGAGTAATTTGAGATTTAGTATAAATAGCGCTGGTAACTGTGTCATAGGCAGGGCATTTTATAAACAGGCTTGACATTTATGGGCTCTCTTAGTAAGCAATTCATCTAACAGGAGAGTAAAACTGGGAAATGCGGGGCCTTGGGTACATCCAACAGGAGCTGGCTGTCTTTAAGTCTCCTGAATAGATGAAAAAAAGGAACACATAATTTTCTAGTCATTACTTATTATTTACTGTAAAATGTGTTTCAAAATAAATTATTTGAGGCTTCTTTTAATCAGACTTCTTTTAGAATGTAGACTCCATTTGAAAATATCCTTCCAATAGCAAATATTAAATTTCTTGTGTCTTCTTTCATATGTGCACATGTCCACAGGCATAAGGAAGGGGCTTTTAGATGTTTTTATGTCTCTGTCTCTCTTTGCAAAGTTGTCTCTGTCTCTCTGTCTCTCTCTCTCTCACACACACACACAGAGATGCTTTCAACATTTATCAATTGCAGTTATCCAAAGGATCCCAATCAAAATAAATTATCTGCATCTTCCTACTTCCAAATAAAGTTGCAGCAATAATAGCAAGATGGGATTCATAAAGATTACTCTCTCTTTAATAAAACATCTTTCCTAGGACTTGCATTACCAATGCCTGAATGATTTAGTGCCCTTACTCTTTATTCTCACACATGTCTACAGTGCTGTCTGAAGAATTCACTTGTCACTTCCCCAAGATTAAATTTAATGTATACACTACATGAACCATTGTATAAAAAGAAAAATACATTGATAAAAATTCAAGCCTAATTCTCTGCCAAGTTCTAGAATCAGGATGAGAAATATGATCTTTCATTTCTTCGAATATTCAAAATACTTAGAGATTAATGATCATCAATGCCAATATGAGGCATTCACAGCAAATGATACATTGATGATGAATGCTATTCATACTCAAAAGGTAATTTTAGGTATCATTGTGTGAGTGCATGAAAATAGACTATATGTGGTACACTAGATGAGGATCAGTGTAGGATGAATGAAAAATCTATCTGGCTAAAGTAGACTAAGAAAAGAAAGTGATGTATATCCATATATAACTAATTGGATTCTAGGTTGGAGGGTAAAGAAACATTCTAGCCCAAGTGGGCTATATTTTAAGTCTAATAGAAAATTGTTTTAACCCGTAAGCAGGTAAATTGCTAAAAGCTTCTTATTTGGTATAATACAAGAAATTCTTTGTAAAAATCCTTATAGGTATGACACAAAATACGGATTATCAGGTGGATGGTATTATTAATTCCTAAAACATGCTCAGGCCTTATTGGATAATAGGCTTTGTGTTCAGAGAGTAGCATGGGTTGTTTCATTTTTAATCATTCATAAAGGCCGATGCTGCAATTACTAACTAAATCAGGTAAGAAAAAAGAAAGAGAAACAAAAATTTCCATGACCACTCCCCAGTTAACTCACACCTGAGTCAAAATTTAAATGCAGCCATCAGTGAAAGCCAGAGTGCAGGTTGCGCAAATGATGTTAATAAAATATTAAAATAAGTTTTCGGAGATAAATGTTACTACATTATGGCTAGAGTAGAAATAGTGGGGAATAAATCAGTGTTAAAGGTCGTCTAAACAAAGTCAGTAGCACAAACTACCCTGTGAACGGTCAGCGTGCCTAAGAAAGAGCTGTTTTTTCATACAGCTCTTGCATTGGATGCTGTTTCCTTCCCAGAATTTGCTTCTTCCCTTTTGTGACTTGTGTGGTCATGCTAACAATGCCCAGTTATCGTAGATCGGTTTGAATAGAAATTCAAGATGAAAACAATTTGCAGATATCTCAGAATTGACTCATTTTGTGAGATTGCTCTCTGGGTGATGGTTTGGCTTTGTCTGAATAATGTTTCCCCAACTTGTGTTCAACAGAAATGATATAAAGCATCTTTGCAAATCAATCCCTTAAGAACAATTTACCACTGTCCTAACCTGTGTTTCCTTGAGGCATCTTCACATCCGATTCTTCTTCTCCTGTTCCTGTTAGAATAAACAAAAACGTAGCATGAAAAGCCTGCCCAGAATAAATTCTCAGTCTCATTCCAAATAGACCCCCATGGAAATGTAATAATAAGGAATTCATCTGATTTTTGTCATCTCGCCTATTTTCATCAGGGATAGAATTATCAAATAGCTTCACACAAAGGAGACCTAATTAAAACTCTAAAAATGTAGGCTTGGAGATGTTTGAATACCATCATAGCTGGCCTAGCATTTTCCTACATTAATGTCTTGTTCTAGGGCAGGCACACAGAGTATTTCTGATAAATAACTCTTGCTGAATGAGCAATGTAATTTTCAACTACCCCTCCATATCCTATGACTAATTTACATAAGTTTTCTTTTGATCAAGTAACCATAATTATGACAACAACATTCAGGTCAACATGTTAGTAGGGATTATGCAGTAGATGTCACTCTGCTTATGACAGCACAGCTCTGCACTCACTTCACTGTGTGGTCAAAGCCCTCATGGTGATCCTTCCTGGCCTGGCACTGGTTACTTTCCTGATCTTGACTCTGAATCTAAAGTCCAATTCTTCCCTTTGCTGTTCTTCAAAAGAACAAGTACATCTTATGTTCAGACATTAATACTACAAAGAACTCTTTCCATAGAAAAGATTTTTACAGGTTCACAGGAAGGTTAATAGAAAGGATGCTCAGATGAATTTCCCTTCTGATAAGATGTGTTAGAGTGGCTATAGGTGTCCCTGTGATGAGACTCTGAAGAGGGAGAGATTCTTCTCATGTGTTTTCACGTCCCAGAATAGAGTTCTTGTTCTCATAAGCTTCTGGGACAGGAAGAAGATTTCATGCTCTACTATCTAGGCTACATTCTAGAAACTAGGAAAGCACTAATAAGGACCTTCTATGACTCAAGACAACCTTGTACCTCTCTCTTCAAGCGTTTCCTAGAAGGCTAAGGTAAACTCTAACCATTATATAAAAATATAATCTTCTACTTTTTATTATCTTCCACTTAATTGTTTGTGATTTATTTTCTAACATAATAGAATTTTATATAATATGTTGCCTGGCTTTTCCTGGGAAGTTGCAAATAAACATTTATTTGGTTTAGGCAGGGCACCAATGACAAAAAAAATAAATAAATAATCCCATCTAAGTCCAACTTGGATGGATTATTGGTTCCTTACAGGAGCATGGGTTACTTAAAGGCACCCTATCATAGAAAAACCTACCAAGCATGACTGACAATTCCTAAAAGCTGTGTTCCTGGAAACTCTACATTACTTGCAGGAACCTGGTCTTATCTGGAAGTGTTCCTCTCTGCAGAGATTGTCTACTGCTTTTATATCCTTGGGAAGATTCATATGCATCTTGCCTTTTGTTGAGTTCTTTGAGCTTTATTAACTTCCTAAGCCTTCCGAGTTTCATTTATTCCTTGAGTCTCAACATATTTTCACATTACCTCAGCTCCCCACTAGACAATGTTTTAATCTTAGGTAGAGTAATACAACAGCTACAGCTTATATATTCGTCTACCTTTTTCATTAAAATTTTTATATGATCTGTTTTATCTTTTCCCCTCTTCCAACTTCTCCCAGATCCTCCTCCCCGTCTTCCTACCCATCTAAGTTTATATTTGCTCTATCTATCTATCTATCTATCTATCTATCTATCTATCTATCTATCTATCTATCTATCTCTCCCTCTCCTTATCTCTCCCCTTTGTTGCTCACATACAAAGAAAGAAAATAGAAACAAAAAAAATCAAAGTAGGCAAGCAAAATACCAATAAAACAAACAAAACAAAAGGTCATATACATATATTATATATATATAAGTCATATTTATATATATTTGAGTTCATTTTATTTTGGCCAAGTACACCAGGGCAAGGGGCCAGCCATTGAGTGTGGTTGATATACTAGATAAAACACCTTGAAATTTTTTCCCTTTGACAGCAGGTATTGATTAAAGATAGTTTCTTGGTTAGGGGTAGGAACCCTTGTCTACATCCTTCTCTTGATGCTAAGACCATGTCCTGCTTAAACATGCACAGTTCTTGGGTATGCTGCCACAGTCTCTATGAGTCTGCATGTATCTCAGAACTGTTGTGCCTGGTAACATTGTTTCTCTATATGTCTTCTTAAAATTACATAGCCCTACTGAAATGTAAGTGCCTAAGAAGCAGACTACTTGGTTTGTTCATGTTGAATGCCAGCTTCCACGTGAGTGCCTGAATAGTCAGTACTGCTTTAATATTTAGTAACTGAAAGAATTATAAATGAAAATATTTCAAATTCTTCAACTAAAATTTTTCTTGTATTTTCAAACTGTGAAGAATCAGTGGTGTCTCTAGGTGACCAGTCTTAAGCCAGAGAAACATTAATGCAATCAGTTTGGCAGAGGCATAATATTGCTGAGTGTTTAGGCCAATAAATATTTTAGTCCTACTACATTTGTGGTTGAACTCTCATGAATGTTACTTTATAAAATTCCAAACAAAATGAAGTAAATAACCTTTCAAGTAATTTACCATTCTATTATGTTTAATAAGATCAGATGCCAAAGAGTGAGTCTCTGATATGAGAACAAACATGATTATCACATCTATATGTTTGAAACTCTTTGGACAAGATTCCTCAATATCATATCATTAGTAAATTCTCAATAAACATTTGTTGAGACAAAGATGTGTTTCTTCTTTTTCATTTTATTTATTTATTATAATTTATTCACTTTATATCTCTACTGTAGTCCCCTTTCTCATCTCCTCCTAGCCCCAGCCCATCTTCCCTCCCTCTTCACCCCTATCCCTTTTCTCTAGACCACAGAAAGGGGGAGCCCTCCTCCTCTACCATCTGACCCTAGCCTATCATGTATCATCAAGAGTACCTTGATCTTCTTCTGTAGCCTGGCAAAGCCTTCCTGCCAGGGAGAAGCGATCAAAGAGCAGGTAACAGAGTTCATGTCAGAGATAACCCCCTGACCCCCTTACTAAACTTTCTCCCAGTATCTTTGTAAATTCCCAGAACTTGAGCCTCAACTGAGAGTTACGGAAACCTATGGTGATTTCACATCCCTTCGTACTCGATAGGAATTTTGACAAAGTGATTTCAGAGGTCTAGTTCTGCCATTTCCTTTTTTCTTTTCTTTTCTTTCTTCTCCTCCACCTCCTCCTTCTTTACTTCTGAAATCTCTATGTCTTCATTCCTTTCATACTAAGTAATTTATTTAAGTAAAATTATTTCTACGAAATTCAAGGAATAATACCAAGTCTGTTTTTCTAAGAGGCAGTTGACCCTTCAAAGAATCATATTTGATTTATTTCAAGGTGTAAAATATAATGTAATAAAACATGTTATAACATAATAATTCATAGTATGATTCTTAAATATCCTCAAAAGAAGCAATTTTCATTGGCATATGTTTTTATTCAAAATAGATTATTCTTTCATACAATACAACCACAGTTTCCCCTCCTTCCACTCTTCCCAGCTTGTCTCCTCCCCTTTCATCTCTCCTAGATCCATTCCCTCTCTGTTTTCTCTTCAGAAACTCAGAAAAGAGTAGACTTCCAAGAGACAACATCCAAACACAACAAAAAAAGATACAATAAGACAACGCAAAAGCCCTTGAAAGGTAACCTAATAGGAATACTACTCAGCAATTGAAAACAAGGAAATCACTAAATTTTCAGGCAAATGGTGGGAACTAGAAAAGATCATCCTGAGTGAGGTATCCCAGAAGCAGAAAGAGACAAATAGTATATAGTCACGTATAAGTGGATATTAGATATATAATATAGGCTAAAATTACTAAAATCTGTACACCTAAAGAAGCTAAGCAAGAAAAAGGATCGATCCTCACTCAGAAAGGCAAAAGGGATGGACATTGGAAGAGGGAGAAAATAGGGAACAGGACAGGAGCCTACCACAGAGGGCCTCTGAAAGTCTGCCCAGCAAGGTATCAAAGCAGATGCTAAGGCTCATAGCCAAGCTTTGGGCAGAGTGCAGGGAATCTTATGAAAGAAGGGGGCAATAGAAAGACCTGGAGGGGCTCCACAAGCAGAGCAACAGAACCAAGAAATCTTTGCCCATGGTTCTTTTCTGAGACTGATACTCCAACCAAGGACCATGCATGGAGATAAAACCTAGAACCTCTGCACAGATGTAGCCCATGGCAGCTCAGTGTCCAAGTGGGTACCCTAGTAAGGGGAACAGAGACTATCTCTGACATTAACTCAGTGGCTGGTTCTTTGACCACTTCTACCTGAGGGAGGAGCAGCCTTACCAGGCCACAGAGGAAGACAATGTAGCTAGGCCTGATAAGACCTGACAGGCTAGGGACAGATGAAAGGACAGGAAGACCTTCCCTATCAGTAGACTTGGAGAGAGACAAGGGAGGAAATGAGGGAGGGATGGTAGAATTGGGAGGGAATGAGGGAGGGGGCTACAGCTGGGATACAAAATGAATAAACTGTAATTAATATAAAAAATAAAAATGAAAAAATTCTCAAACAAAATAAGATCATCACAAACTAAAAAGAAAAAAAAAAGATTGTTTTCCTGGTAGTGATCATAATTTAACAGAAAATGAATAAGGCAAGTATTTGGAAAGTCCCTAATCTAACAGGTATTATTTGTGTATTATCAGCAGCGGTAAAGATGAGGATACTAGTGAAAGTTCAGGAAGCAATCCCTTTTTTCAGCTATGTTTAACATTTATCACCTGCAGAATATAGTTCTTTATTTTCAGAAATGCACTAAGATGAGCAGAAGATAGACTCCAAGTCTTCCCAGGTACCCCTTGACAAAATAATCTCTTGTATCTTACCATCTGGGTGGCATTAACAGAAAAGAGAATGCTAATTTTAGGTCAATATAAGGATGTCATTTATATTTACAACATTAACAATGAAATGTTGGACTGTCCTACCACTGAAACTGTTCAAGAAAAGACCAAAGTGTAAGTATGGGGAGTACTTTAGAATAAGCCACATAGCAGAGCATAGTAGTAGGCTATAAATTTAGCAAATTATTTATCTTTGCCTTCTTGGATCTTAATTGCACCATAGATAAAATGATAATATCAGCCATATAAAAGGGGGGGTCTGTATCTCTCAGAATGAAAGGCTGTGACTATTTTTCCTCTTCATGTTAATCCACTTCATATATTCATCATAAAATGAAGTATTCTCTTTTCAATTTGTGTTAATAATATTCATAATATATATGAGTAATTAAATGAAGTATTTAAATTTCACTGAAATTAAAATTTAAGCTAAAAACATAGTTTGATATCATAATCTAAGTATGAAATAATAAAACCATGGAATCAGGTATGCTAACAATCATTAATATTTAAGTACTAAAGAGGCAGAGCGAGAAATATGACTCAGCAGGTAAAGGCACTTGTCGCAAGCAAGCCTGAAATCTGAGTTCAATAGCCGGAATCCTCATAAAAGTAGAAAAGAGAACAGACTTCACAAATACATCTTCTGACCTCCACAGATACACATGCTTCACCCCACAAAGTAATAATTTAAAAAAAAAAGGCAAAGCAATTATTTTATTTTTCTTTCACCTCTGATTTCCGTTTTCCCTTTGCTGTGGATTTATTTTATTACTTACTTTTCCTCCTAGGGCAATTGTACACATTACTTTGTGTATGTGTGTTCCTTTTCTTCCTTAGGCTATTAGAAGCAAATCCAGTTTTAGCTTTGTGTTACATAGTATGGGGAAGTCAAAACTCATATTTTTATCAACTTATGAGAAACTTAATAGACCACAACCTGAGATACAGTCGTGGAGCTTAAGAATTATTTGTTCATTTGTGGAATGGTAGTTGAGGTTGTTCTCAAATTTAAATATTAGTAAATGTCACAATTTGCCTTAATGTCCTAATTTCCTCTGAATTCATGGTTGAAAACATCAATTCCCCATTTAGAAATTATTTATTGAAATGCATAGGGTCACACAAACACTCCCTTCCTTTTTTATATTGTCAGAGAAAATCTGTTTCCCACCAAGCTTTAATGTACATCATTGAATAGCCCTGGAGACAGTTCTTTCCCCTTTGGGCATTTTTTTTCCATAGAAGAGGGCATGGATGTTTGAATTTAAATGATAGTGTGCTTGAGGCCAACATTAATAAGCAAGTCCTCCTAAACATTCATTACATTTTTATCATCTGATTATAATCACAAGCACTCAAGGCTAGCTCTCACAACCTTCCTGTAAATTTTAAATAGCCCATCTAAGTTTTTCCTTGGAAAAAAATATTTCTGCTGTGGATGATCAGGAGTGAATACAGTTAGGTAGTATGTTCTGTTTACCAAAGGTTAGGTCATGAGAAGGAAGCAAAATTCTTGGAAAGTGGGGATTGGCTTGATAACTCATTATTTTGAAAAACAAAACAAAACAAACAAAAACACGTTGTCTACAGCAACTATGCATTCCCCAAATACAGAATGAACCTATTTATTACTCCACCGTCAAAATTAAGCTTTCATCTGAATTCCAATTACTCATTCAAGAAACCTTCCCATAGTATCTGGGCAAAAGGTAACTAAAGAGACATCTCTCTTTTTAATTAATTAAGTTATTTTATTAATTATAATTTATTCACTTTGTATCCCAGCTGTAGTGCCCTCCTTCACCCCCTCCCAACCCCACCCTTCTTCCCTCTTCTCCTCCCATGCCCCTCCCCAAGTTCACTGATAGGGTCTGACCCCAGCCTATCAGGTCTCATCAGGACTGGCTGCATTGTCTTCCTCTGTGGCCTAGTAAGGCTGCTCCCCCTACAGGCAGAGGTGATCAAGAAGCCAGCCTCGGAGTTCATGTCAGAGAGAGTCCTTGCTCCCATTACTAGGGAACCCACTTAGAGACTGAGCTGCCATGGGCTACATCTGTGCAATGATTCTAGGTTATTTCCATGCATGATCTGTGGTTGGAGCATCAGTCTCAGAAAAGACTCCTGTGCCCAGATATTTTGGTTTTGTTCCTCTCCTTGTGGAGCTCCTGTCCCCTCGTGGTCTTTCTATCTTCCCCTTCTTTCATAAGATTCCCTGCACTCTGCCCAAAGTTTGGTTATGAGCCTCAGCATCTGCTTTGATACACTGCTTGGCAGAGTCTTTCAGAGGGTCTCTGTGGTAAGCTCCCATCCTGTTCCTTATTTTCTCCCTCTTCTGATGTTTGTCCCATTGGCTTTTATGAGCGAGGATTGATCTCTTACCTTCCTTTTTGCTTAGCTTATTTAGGTGTACAGATTTTAGTATGAAAGGCAGCAGTGAATGGCTATGTTGCAACAAGGAGGAACATAATGCTCATATTCAAAGTATTCTCCTTATTATCTACTCAGGTCCAAACAAAAGAACCCTTTTAAGCCTCTAACTCTACATTAGCCCTATTAGATTTTATTTCTCCAGCTGGCTTTCAGAAAGACCATGTACACCACCAGCAGGATTTATTCTTTCCAAACCATGAGATGTTCCACTAATATAGTAAAACAAGCCAACGGTGAAGAAATAATTGAAAGTAGCTTGGCCTGGATTTAGGTGATTTTCCTAAATGACGGTCCAAGCCTTGGTGTTACAAATTATTTTATTTACATGACCTATTGTTCCCTTGGATAACTAAAATTCCATGAAGTAAATAGTTGATAATGCATCTAATTGCAGGAATATATGTGTTGGGTGTGCCCTTGCTAATCTGACTTAATGCACAATTACAAAATATATCAATGAAAAATACTTTGAAATACATAAAAAATAAAATACATAAAAATGAATGATTCCAATTTTAAAAAGTGTAATGAAGCAACTTAGTAAAAAATAAAGCCAAAATTTCTATGCTTCACCAGTACAAACTCACACATTGCCATTGTTGACACATTGGTCTACATACTTATGCTCCATGAAGTCACTGAAAGTAGATAAAATATTCTCCATGTAACACAAAAGTTTTCATATGTCTGGATTAAACTTCAAGTTGGTTATTTGAATTTTACTTCTCAGTCTCTTAACATTGAGAGAGATATAGAAGCCCAGTGTTTAAAGAAATATTCTCTCAATGATATTTGTAAGACTATCTAATAATTCCATTTCATTTGTAATGGAGTAGCACTCTATTCAGACCAGGTAATGAGATCATGAACATGTGAATAGTTCAATTTACCCACAACTCATTAAATGTTCAATAAGTATGCAAAATATCAGTACTATCTTTGCAAAGTATTGTACATCACTATATAGTTAAAATATTGGGCCAAGAGACAAAATGACTGTTCAGCTTTTTTTGGTTGTTGTTCTGGTTTTATATTTAATATTCTTTGTTTTTGAGATTATTTTATAATTGCATCATTTTCCCATTCCCTTACCTTTCTCCAAAACCTCCCATGTCCCTCACTTGCTCTACTTCAAAATTATGTCAACTTTTTAAATTGCAGCTAGTGTGTGTGTTTGTAAGTATGTATGTTCCTAATACTACCTGATCATTCAATATAATGCTACTTGTTAACTGTTATTTGCTTGTTGGATGACAGTGGGTAAGTGAGAAGCCACTGACATCTCAATTCCTTATGTCCAGAAAAAAAGATAGCAACAATGCCTATTTCTAAGAAAAACAGAGGTTTTGGAGGCAACAGCTCTTGACAAACCAAGCATTAGGAGTTTCACAGAGCTTTTATCAGGGTCCTGGGCAAATAGCACATACAAACTGTGTCAATATGCACAAAAGTTTCTCTATTTTGGACCAGACAAAATCAAGATAGTCTGACCAATGTCTTTAATATTTTGTTATAAAACATCTCCCATAATATTCTTAGCTATCTTAATTAGTTAACTTATGTTAGGGTTAAATAGTTTTATAAAAGCCTAAGGATATAAATTGTAGACTATTTTATGTTCTAGTCTAGGTATTGATAAAGTTTTCACTTTTTTTCTTTCCTGTAAATTGACAGGTACCAAATATGTTAAACTTTCTTGACTGTAGGCAATCAAATTGTTAATAAACTATTCCATCATCAAAGATCAATGTAGCCATACATTGCACAAAATAATTATAAGTAACTTTTTCTTTTTTCCATTATTTAATCACTTTACAGCCTATTGTCAGGCCCCTACCTCCTCTCCTCCTAATCCTAACCTCATGACCTCCTCCTCTCATTACCCTCTGCCTTTCTCTGAGAAGAAGGGGTGGACCCACAGGTACCAACCCACCATGGCACATCTTGTAGCATGTCCAAGAACATACTCTCCCATTGAGGCCAAGCAAGGAAGCCCAGCCAGGGAAAAGAGATCACAAAAGGCAGTCAACAGAGTCAAAGACAGCCCCTACTCCCATTGTTAAGGGATCCATATGATCTCTAAGCTGAAAATCTGCTACATATGTGAAGGGGGCCTGGGTCCAGGCCATGAATGCTCTTTGGTTGGTGGTTCAATCTCTGTGAGACCCCATCGTAGCAGGTTACTTGAATCTTCTTGTAGTGTCCTTGAATCCCTCCAGCTCTCTCCATCCTTCTTCCCACTCTTCCAGAAGACTCTTCAAACTCAGCCTTTTGTGTGGCTATGGGTCTCTGCATCTGTTTCCATCAGCTGTTGAATGAAGACCTCAGAAGGCAGTTATGCTAGGCTCCTGACTTCAAGCATAGCTGAGTATCATTAATAGTGTCAAGGGTTGGCTTTCTCCCATGAGATGGGTCTTACACTGGGTCAGTAATTGGTTGGCCACTGCCACAATCTAAGCTCCATCTATATCTTCACATTTTTTTGTGGACAAGACAAATTTGAGGTATAAGTTTTTATGAGTGTGTTGGTGTCCCCCTCCCTCCACTGGAAGACTTTTCTGGCTAAAGGAGGGGGCAACCTCAGGCTTTATATCTTCCATTGCTTGTAGTCTCAGATAGGGTCACTGCCATAGAGTCCAGGGAGCATTCTTATGTCCCAGTGCTGATGCACATGCAGAGGTATCCTCCCACTACCTGTTCTCTCCACCTGACCCCCACCTCTGTTAACCTTTCCACTCCATTTCCCACCCACATCCTCACTCCATCTCCTTTGGATGTTTATTTTATTTCTCCTTCTAAGTGAGATTCAATCGTTCTTCCTTGTGCCCTTCTTGTTGGTTAGTTTTCTTGGGTCTGTGGATAATTATATGGGTATGCTGTACTTTCTGACTAATATTCACTTATAAGTGAGTGCATACCATGTGTGTCTTCCTAGGGCTGGGTTACTTCTTATTTCACTCGGGCTGATATTTTCTAGTTCGGTCCATTTGCTTGTAAATTGCATGATTTTCTTGTTTTTAATTGCTCAGTGGTATTCCACTGTGTAAGTGTACCATATCTTCTTTATCCATTATTCAGCTGAGGGACATCTAGGTTTTTTTCAGCTTATGGCTATTACAACTAAAGTTTCTATGAATGTAGCAGAGCAAGTGTCCTTGTGTATTGTGCGGTATCTTTTCAGTATAGGCCCAGGAATGGTATAGCTGGGTCTTGAGGTAGAACTACTCCTAATTTTCTGAGAAACTGCCAGATTGATTTCCAAAGTGTTTGTGCAAATTTACATTCCCACCAGCAATGGAGGAGTTGCTCCATGTCCTCAGCAGCATGAGTTTTCTCATTAGTTCTTCTATCTTAGCCATTCTGATGGGTATAAGATCACACAGTCCTTTTGATTTGCATTCCCCATATGACTAAGGACATTAGACATTTCTTTTTTAATCAATTAATTTATTTACTTTAAGTGCTGAATGCACCTCTTCCCTACTCTGCTCTGTTTAGGTATCAAGGTGCCTCTGGCCTAACAGAATGAGTTTGGTAATGTTACTTCTGTTTCTATTTCTGGAATAGATTGAGAAGTATTGGTATTAGCTCTTTTTTGATAGTCTGATAGAATTCTGCACTGAAACCATCTGGCTTTTTTGGATGGATTTAATGACTACTTCTGTTTTCTTGGGGGTTATAGGTCTATAAAAATTGTTTCCCTGATGTTGACTTAACTTTGGTAAGTTGTATCTATCAAGGAAATCATCCATTTTGTTTACATTTTTAAATTTTGTGGAGTACAAGCTTTTGAAGTAAGACCTACTGATTCTTTGGATTTCCTCACTATCTGGTGTATCCATCTTTTCATTCCTGATTTTGTTAATTTGTATACTGTCTCTCTGCTTTCTAGTTAATGCTAAGGGTTTGTCTAGCTTGTTGATTTTTCTCAAAGAACCAGCTCTTAGTTTCATTGATTCTTTGTATTGTTCTCTTTGTTCCTAATGTATTGATTTCAGCCCTGAGTTTAATTGTTTCCTGTCATCTAATCCTCTCTGAGGTGTTTGCTCCTTTTTGTTCTATAACTTTGAGGTGTGATTTTAAATTGCTAGTATGAGATCTCTCCAGTGCCTTTATGAAATCATTTAGTACTATGAACTTTCCTGTTATTACTGTTTTCATTGTGTCCCATAACTATGGGTAAGTTCTGCCTTCATTTTCATTGAATTCCAGAAAGTCATTAATTTCTTTCTTTATTTCTTCCTTCATCCAGTGGTCATTTAATAGAGTGTTGTTCATTTTCTATGAGTTTGTAGGTTTTCTGTTGTTTCTGTTCTCATTAAAGTCCAACTTTAATCCATGATGGTCTGATAAGATATTACCAATTTTTGTTATTTGTTGAGGCTTGCTTTGTGACCAAGTATATGGTCTATTTTGGAAAAGGTTCTGTGAGTTACTGAGAAGAACACATATTCATTTGTGTTTGGATGGAATATTTTGCAGACATCTGTTAAGTCCACTTGATCCATAGCGTCGGTTAGTTTCATTATTTCTCTTTTTAATTTCTGTTTCAATGACCTGTCCATTGGTGAAACAGGTGTGTTGAAATCTCCCACTATTAATGTGTGAGTACAAAGTGTGATTTAAGCTTTAGTAATGTTTCTCTTATGAATGTTTGTGACAGGTAACTATTTTCAACAAAACTTAATTTATTGAAACAAATTCGAATCTATTATTGTTTTCATGTTTAGGTGACATTGTTTTTGTCAAAAATTTTAAAAGAGAAAATAATTTCTAATATCTAATCACTCATAGTTCATTTGATCAATTACTTGCAGAACAATATTAAAATGATAAACAAACATCTCAAGAGGAACTCATACATAAATGCTTTCAAAATGCTTTTGTGAAAGTATCAAATTTTTAATTTTCATTTTTCTCAGTCAGTGGAACATTTTCTGACTTTGATAGAATTTTTAAAAATATTTTATAAACATTCCATTGAAACTACAGTTTTATGACTATTCTAGATGGATTTAAAACTGTTTATGTTTTACTCTTCATAAAACCTTTGTTCATATGTGTATATAGAAAAAGATACTAACCATCTTTAATATAATACTATTCCTATATTTTATTGAAAATGCAAAGAAAATAGCTTATAAAAGTTGAGCAATTTCAATTTTTAGAAGTCTAACAATTCTGCACAGTTACACAAACACAGACTTATGTTCTTCAGATTATAATTTTTTACATCAATATCTGTTGCTTATTTCTTGTCACTAAATAAGAAATTATATTTGCATCAGGTGGTTTTTCCAAAAACAGCATGTGAACTACATCCACAAGAACCCAGAGTTGGCCAGTTGCATCATGTTCAAAACCCTTAAAATATATCAGTCTTTTCTTCCCCAAATATCTAAATTCACAATGGGCACTGCAACAGACAGACCATTGTCATTATAGAAAATACAGATTGGGAAAGAATCTTCACTAACCCTTTATCTGACAGAGGAATAATATCGAGTATATACAAAGAACTAAAGAAGATGAAAAGCACCAAACCAAGTAATCCAATTAAAAAATGGGGAACAGAGCTAAACAGAGAATTCTCAACAGAGGAATATCGAATGGCAGAGAAACACTTAGAGAAATGCTCATCCTCATTAGCCATCAGGGAATTGCAAATCAAAACAACCCTGAGATATCACCTTACACCCATCAGAATGGCCAAAATGAAAAACTCAAGGGACAATACATGCTGGAGAGGTTGTGGAGAAAGGGGAACCCTCCTCCACTGCTGGTGGGAATGTAAACTGGTACAACCACTCTGGAAATCTATCTGGCGCTTTCTAAGACAATTAGGAATAGTGCTTCCTCAAGACCCAGCAATACCACTGCTAGGTATATACCCAAAGTTTGCTCAAGTACACAAAAGGGATATTTGCGCAACCATGTTTATAGCAGCTTTATTTGTAATAGCCAGAACCTGGAAACAACCCAGATGTCCATCAATGGAGGAATGGGTACAGAAATTGTGGTATTTTTACACAATGGAATACTACTCAGCAATCAAAAAGGAGGAAATAATGAAATTTGCAGGCAAGTGGTGGGATCTAGAAAAGATCATCTTGAGTGAAATATCCCAGAAGGAGAAAGACAAACACAGTATATACTCACTTATATAGACCTATAAGATATAATAAACATAATGAAATCTATACACCTAAAAAAGATAATCAAGAGAGCAGACATGGGGTAAGATGATCAATCCTCATTTAGAAAGACAGATGGGATGCACATTGAACATATGACAGGAGTCTATTGAGCGCATTTGAAAGACTCTAAATAGCAGTGTTTTCAAAGCAAAGACTCATGACCAAACCTTTGGCAGAGTACAGGGAATCATAAGAAAGAAGGGGAGTTAGTCTGATAAGGAAAGGATAGGAGCTCCACAAGGACCAAATATATCTGGGCACAGGGTCTTTTCTGAGACTGACATGCAACCAAGGACCATGTATGAATGTAACCTAGAACCTCTGCTCAGATGTAGCCTGTGGTAGCTCAGCAACCAACTGGTTTCCCATAGTGAGGGGAATAAGAACTGTTTCTAACAGGAACTCAATGACTGGCTCTTTGGCCTCCCCACCCCCCAAGGGATGAGCAGTCCTGTTAGGCCATGGAGGAGGGCTTTGCAGCCAGTCCTGAAGATACCTGATAAAACAGGATCAGATGAATGGGGAGGAGGTCCCCCCTATTAGTGGACTTGGCAAGGGGCACGGTGGAGATGAGGGAGGGAGGGACTGGGAGGGAATGAGGGATCGGGACATGGCTGGGATACAGAGTTAATAAAATGTAACTAATAAGAAAAAAATAAAATTAAAAAAAAGGAATAACAAAACAGATGGACAAAGGAAAACAGCTCTCTCACACACACCTCACACAAACACACACACACACACATCATAACAAACACATATGCACCTACCAAAGTCTGGTGGCCACTGGGGTCTATTCAAGAATTTCCTGTTATTTCTGCTGGATATGTAGACTAGATGACAGTTTCAAGTATGGATAAGTTGTTCAGAACTCTTATAGTTATAGTTTCGCAAACATTTTGGCAAACAATAGCTGGAAATCTAAGTCCACTTGTCTTTCATTTTTGTAGTAAATATGACAACTTAGCTAAAAATAGTGGAATTCACTATGTGTTCCTGAGTTCTCATAATCCATAAAGCCTAAAATACTTGTTCTCTAGTTCTATAAAGAAAAAGTTTGCAGATTCTCATGCTAAAATCTTACTACTCTAAGTGTGGTCTGTAGACAATAGCATCTACAGCAGAAGACATGTTTCTAGAAATGTGAAATCTTCTCACTTCAGTCTACTGGCCTAAAATCTATCTTAACTAAATCTCCAATTGATACATTGGTAAATACATGTTTGATAATCACCTGCCTTGCTGACCATGGTAGTCCATAGCTGTAATTCTAAGATTATAATTGAGATTAGAAGGATAGCCATGTGACCAAAAGCAGAACTACACAGAAAGTACCAGGCTTCATAGTGATATACTGCCTCAAACACACACACACACACACACACACACACACACACACACACACACACAGTACAAAATACATACCTGCATACATACGTACATGCATATACACATATACACATGCCAGTACAAACACAGAGAAGATAATGCATTGATTTTCCTCAACATTGTTGATGTTTGTCAATACATAAAACATGGACTTATAAGGGTGTATTAGTCATTATTTTCTGGCATATAATTTTTATATTTATTTTATGTTTTAGAATTATGAGTACTGTGTTTCCTTCAACTTTTTCTGTGCCGGAATCACACCCTTTCAAATTCATGACCTCCTTTCAATTATTATATAATACATATTATAATAAGTATATAGGCAGATAGATAATAGATGATAGATAATGGTTAAGAGATAAATAGATGAGATAGATAGATGGTAGATAGATCACTCACTGAGCCCATTTAGTGTTACTTGTATGTATATAAGTTTAGGGCTGACTACTGAAATTATATAATCTATCAGAGGACCCATTCCTGGAGAAGACTGAGTCCCACTTTTAACATCCCACAATTGCCTGTATCTCTGGCATAAAATTTCGAGAATGAGGCTTTAGTTATTTTTTTATGGATTGTAACTCTTGGTCTTTACAAAGGTTACAGAGCTTCTGATGAAGAGATTGTATTGAGGTCAAAGTGAACAAATGAATGCTCATAGAAACAGAATGTTTGATATCTCACAATTTTCCTTTCTTTGTGAGCCATGGAATATGTTCTTCACAGGCTAAATGTGCTACAACTAGAATGTATCTCACTGTTAGAAAGTGCCTGATTTACATGCTGCTAGATATATTTTTTAAACTGTTTGCTGTTTTGTAGTTGCTTCAGTTTGAAGAATTTTGCCTATGTACTTCATTCTCTTAATCAGACATAAAGACAGAACTTGCTCCTCATCATCATGGGAATATGCTTCAAAGAGTAATACCAAAATAAGCTTTTCTTGGCTGATGGAAATATAGCTCTCTCTAATAGATATTTTATACTTAGTATTTTATCATTAAGCTTAGTTCAGTATAAATGCACATTTCAATGGCATGAATGCATGGTATGAATGATGGGAGAAGCAATTTGCATTTATATAGCACTTCTCAAAGGTTTGGGATAGCAGAGCAAAGCATAAATGCTCCTGTAACTTTGCAATTAAGAATTCACTTCTAATTACTGGTACTTAAATGTGCAGTCTCTTTTTAATCACAGTTTTACACCTGTGGTTAAGTGCTCTGACAGAGCCTTAGCCTTATCTCTAAAGCAGGCAAATTGCATGACTGGGTTTTGTACAGAAGGCTGCATTTACCGACGAAGAGCGATCACAGGCATGTGACGCCTGTAACAATACCAAAGACATAACTAAATTTGAAAGTATCATTCTCCTAGACTATGTACTCATGTACTCATCCTGATTAACACACACACACGCACGACACACACACACGAAGATCCAGCTATGAAACATGCTTAAGATTCAAGCTGAGATTCTCTTCTGATATAATACAGGAAAGTCGAGATCTGATATAATACAAGGAGTTGAGCTCTGAAAAACCAGCTTGTTAATGTATGCTTGCCTACAGTAAATCTTTAGCTACTGGAGCTGCAATGGATTGCATGTGTGAGATTCCTAGTTTTCTTCTATAGTCAAGGGACCATTAAATAACATAGTGTTAAAAAAAAATGTTACCCTACTGCTACAATGGGAAAGCACAATTCCACTACAGCATATGGCTCTGAAAGGCTGCAGACTCATAAATGGAGGTAAGGAAAGAAACACGATCCTAGAAAGGTGGTTGTAACTGAAGAGAAGGCCCTGGTGACATCCATCTACATAACTGACAGCCGTAAAGCACCAAGTTCCATTTTCAAAAGCTGATCAGAAGAAGATTTATTAAAAACCTATGCAGCACTGGGGACCAATGATCACAAATAGACAAGGCAGCACTCTGGAACTCTCAGAGGCTGCCAACACAGAATTGGGAGACTGCAGAAGCAAAGGAATCACAAAAAAGGTCAGCCAGTCGTGAACAGTCAGAAGTTAGCACGTGAGTGGGAAGTAGCGGCTTGTGTTTCTAATCTCAGCATTCAACAAGTGGCTGAAGGAGGCTCCACAGCCTTGGGCCATCCTCAGCTAGACAGTGAATCTGAGAACAACCTGGGCTGAAGGCTGCCCTAGTCTCAACAGCAAAAAGACAATGACAACAACAACAGAAAATCAGGTGTTTTTGAATTCTCAACTAAGTATTATTGTGTGAAGAATAATTATAAGTTGACAGTTTTTAAGGTGAATGTTGAACCTTTTCAAGATATAAGGCGGCTGCTCATCTCTGGGGATTTAAAAAGGAACAGCCGTGACAATTGTAACAATCATGAGGAAGTCCTGGGGAAAGCAATAATGTGTCCTGTTGTCAGGAGGGTCTGCAGAAATTTTCAATCCCGCAGGAAATATCTGTGACTTTTTTCCCAGTCATAGTATTAGAGGAAAAGCAGTGACTATCAGAGAGGAAGGACATTCGAATACCATTTTCACCTCCCCCCGCCAAAAAAAATAATATCTATACATCTGGGGATATTTGGTATGGTAGTCATTATTGTAGATTGTAGGCTTTACAGGTGAGAAAGACTGTTGAATGTCCCCCTGGAAGCTTGCAAAGTATCTTCCAGTACTTTGAAACTAGCTTTCAGAATAGAGGTTTTCAGGTCACTTCCAGTTTGATTCCTCCAAGTTTTTGTATTTGAAGTATGTGTTGCTCTCAGCAATAGAACCTTGCCTTCAGGTTCTAGGAGATAGCCAGTAAAAAAGAAATGGGCTTTATTTTTCTAGAAGTCTCTTGAATTCCTTTGACCAACAGCTTGAGAGAGGTTTTCCTTAAACCAAGGTTTTGTTAGAAAGGCCATGGCTCTGGGGTAGACCATTATCTACATAAAACATAAGGCAATATTCAGCAAATGTTAATATTACCTGTTGAGTTTCTTTATTTTTCTTTTCCTTTATTATTATTTTTTTATTTAATACACTTTATTCACTTTGTATCCCTCCTGAAGCTTCCTTTCTTCTCCCCTCCCAATCCCTTTTCCCCTCGCCCTTCTCCACTCATGCCGCTCTCCAAGTAAACTAATAGGGGAGGTATTCCTTTCCTTCCTTCTGATCTTAGTCTTACCAGGTCTTTCCAGGAGTGGCTGCATTGTCTTCCTCTGTGGCCTGGTAAGGCTGCTCCCCCGTTAGGGGGAGGTGATAAAAAAGCAGCCCTATCAGTTTATGTCAGAGACAGTCCCTCTTCTGATTACTATGGAACCCACTTGGAACTGTCATGGGCTACATCTGTGCAGAGGTTCTAGGTTATCACCATGTATGGTCCTTGGTTGGAATATCAGTCTCAGAAAGGACACCTGTGTCCAGATTTTTGGTTCTGTTGCTCTCCTTGTGGAGCTCCTGTCCTCTCTAGGTCTTATTATTTCCCACCTCGTTCATAAGATTCCCTGCACTCTGCCCGAAGGTTGGCCATAAGTCTCAGCATCTGTTTTGATACTGTCCTACAGGATAGAGACTTTCAGAGGCCTTCTGTGGTAGGCTCCTGACTTGTTCCCTGTTTTCTCCTTCTTCTGATATCCATCCTCTCTGCCTTTTGGAATGGGGATTTAGCACCTTAGCCAGTGTTCTCCTTCTTGATTAGTTTCTTTAGGTGTACAGATTTTAGTAGGTTTAGCCTATGTTATATGTGTAATATCCACTTATGAGTGAGTATATACCCTGAGTGTCTTTCTGCTTCTGAGATAGCTCACTCAGAATGATCTTTTCCAGTTCCCACCATTTACCTGCAAATTTCATGATTTCCTTCTTTTTCATTGCTGAATAATATTCTGTTGTGTAGATGTACCACAATTTCTGCATCCATTCTTCAGTTAAGGGGCATCTGGGTTGTTTCCAGCTTCTGGCTATTACAAATAAAGCTGCTACAAACATGATTGAGCAAATGTCCTTATTGTGTACTTGAGCCTCTTTTGGATATAAGCCTAGGAGTGGTATGGCTGGATCTTGAGGAAGCACTATTCCTAGTTGTCTGAGAAAGCGCCAGATTGATTTCCAGAGTGGTTGTACAAGTTTTCATTCCCACCAGCAGTGGAGGAGGGTTCCCATTTCTCCACAACCTCTCCAGCATGTGTTGTCACTTGAGTTTTTTATCTTGGCCATTCTGATGGGTGTAAGGTGAACTCTCAGGGTCGTTTTGATTTGCATTTCCCTAATGATTAATGACATTGAGCATTTCTTTAAGTGTTTTTCTGCCATTCGATATTCCTCTAACAAGAATTCTCTGTTTAGCTCTGTACCCCATTTTTTATTTTATTAATTACATTTTATTCACTTTGTATCCCTCTATAAGCCCCTCCCTCCTCCCCTCCTGGTCCCACCCTCCCTTCCCTTTCTTCATGCATGCCTCTTCCCAAGTCCCCTGATAGGAGAGGTCCTCCTCTACTTCCTCTGATCTTAGTCTATCAGATCACATCAGGAGTGGCTGCATTGTCATCTTCTGTGGCCTGGTAAGGCTGCTCCCCCCTCAGGGAGAGGTTATCAAAGAGCAGGCCAATCAGATTATGTCAGAGGCAGTCCCTCTTCTCATTACTAAATAACCCACTTGGACACTAAACTGCCATGGGCTACATCTGTGCAGGGTTCTAGGTTATCTCCATGCATGGTACTTGGTTGGTGTATGAGTCTCTGGGAAGACCTCTGTGTTCAAATTTTCTGGTTCTGTTACTTTCCTTGTGGGGTTTCTGTCCTCTCCAGATATTACTATTTCCTACTTCTTACATAAGATTCCATGCACACTGCCCAACAGTTGGCCATAAGCCTCAGCCTCTGCTTTGATAATCTGCAAGGCAGAGCCTTTAAGAGGCCCTCTATGGCAGGTTCCCAGGTTGTTTCCTGTTTTCTTCTTATTCTGATGTCCATCCTCTTTGCCTTTTGGGATGGGGATTGAGAGTTTTAGTCAGGGTCCTCTCTCTTGATTGGTTTCTTTAGATGTACAGATTTTAGTGGGTTTATCCTATGTTTATATGTCTATATGAATGAGTATATACCATGTGTGTCTTTCTGCTTCTGAGACAGCTCACTCAGAATGATCCTTTCCAGGACCACCATTTACCTGCAAATTTCATGATTTCCTTATTTTTCATTGCAAAGTAATACTCCATTGTGTAGATTACCACAATTTCTACATCCATCCTTCAGTTGAGTACCCCATTTTTTAATTGGATTACTTGATTTGTTGCTGTTTAGCTTTTTGAGTTCTTTATATATACTGGATATTAGCCCTCTGTCAGATATAACGTTGGTGAAGATCCTTTCCCAATATGTAGGTAGTCATTTTATTCTGATGACAGTGTCTTTTGCTTTGCAGAAGATTTTCAGTTTCATGAGGTCCCCTTTACTGATTGTTGATCTCAGCGACTGTGCTGTTGGTGTTCTGTTCAGGATGTTGTCTCCTGTGCCAATGAGTTCAAGGCTTTTTCTTCCAATATTTAGTGTGTCTGGTTTTATATTGGGGTCTTTGATCCACTTGGACTTTAGTTTTGTGCAGGATGATAAGTATCGATCTATTTAGATTTTTCTACATGTAGACATCCAGTTAGAACAGCATCATTTGTTGAAGATGCTATCTTTTCCCCATTGTATGGTTTTGGCATCTTTGTCAAGGATCAGGTGTCCATGAATGTGTGCATTTATTTCTGGGTCTTTTATTTGATTCCATTGATCCACCAGTCAGTTTCTATACCAGTAAATCATGCAGTTTTTAGTATTGTTGCTCTATAGTACCACTTGAGATCAGGGATGGAGATACCTCCAGAAGATATTTTATTGTATATGATTGTTTTGGCAATTCTGGGTTTCTTGTTATTCCATATGAAATTGAGAATTTTTCTTTCAAGGTGTGTAAAGAATTGTGTTGGTAATTCAATGGGAATTACATTGAATCTGTGGATTGCTTTTGGTAAGATGGCCATTTTTACTATGTTAATCCTGCCAAGCCATTAGCATAGGAGATCTTTCCATTTTCTGAGATTTTCTTCTAATTCTTTCTTCAGAGACTTGAAATTTTTTTCATACAAGTCTTTGACTTTCTTGGTTAGGGTCACACCAAGTTATTTTATGTCCTTTGTGGCTATTGTGAAGGGTGTTATTTCCCTAATTTCTTTCTCAGCCTTTGTGCCTTTTGTATATAGGAGGGCTACTTCTTTTTTTTGAGTTAATTTTGTATCCAGCTGCTTTGCTGAAGGTGTTTTCAGCTGTAGGGGCTCTCTGGTAAAATTTTTTAGGATCACTCAGATATATTCACATGTCATCTGCAAATCTCCCTCATGAACATTGATGCAAAAATATTCAACAAAATACTTCCAAACCGAATACAAGATCACATCAAAGATATCATCTACTATAACCAAGTTGGCTTCATCCCAGGTATTCAGCGGTGGTTCAATATATGGAAATCCATCAGTGTGATCCACCATATTAACAAACTGAAAGAAAAAAAAAAACACATGATAATCTCCTTAGATGCTGAAAAATCATTTGACAAAATCTAACATCCATTTATGTTTAAAGTATTGGAGAGATCAGGGATACAAGGCACATACCTGAACATAGTAAAGGCAATATACAGCAAGCCTATAGCCAACATCAAACTAAATGGAAAGAAACTTAAATCATTCCCACTGAAATCAGGGACAAGGCAAGGGTGTCCTCTCTCTCCATATCTCTTCAACATTATTCTTGAAGTCCTAGCTAGAGCAATAAGACAATTGAAGGAGATCAAGGGGATACAAATTGGAAAAGAAGAAGTCAACATATCACTATTTGCAGACGATATATTTTTAATTCTTATTTTCTTTGAAGAAAGGCTATAGCCTATCTATGGTGAGAAAAGATAAAATTGGGTCTCTCTGTGCCTTATGTTTTCAGCCACATGATGAAAAAGAGACCATATTCCCTTTTGAGCTAACAAAATACAATGCCTGTCACCATGTTTAATACTGGTTCTTTTCTTTTTGATTGCTTGCTTGCTCTTCAAGACAGACTCTCTCTGCATAATGATCTGGCTGTCCTGGAACTCAGTTTGTAGAAAAGGCTGGCCTTGAACACAAACATATCTGTCTGCCTCTGCCTCCCAAGTATTGGGATTAGAGATGTGTGCCACCACATCCAGTTTTCATACTGGTTTTCATGTCAGTTGTGTTTATCAGAAAACATGTCTTTACAATAATTTTACGGGACACACAGAAGTAGGGAAGCTGGGGAACTAAGAAAGGTGATTCAATAGCTCAGAATTACAGGAATTTTTGAAATCATGATTAAAATGCCATTGTTATAGTCACCACCTCTTTGTTCATCAAGAACAAATTTAAAGGGAAATCACCACTTAGGTTGTCCTACAATACAGTTTGCTCCACAATAGTTACTCCTCGGGTAACTATTTTATCTTCACTGTACACATGATAGGGTGAGCAGCTTTGGAATTTTGAATGGCTCTACTAACTGAAATACTAAAATTGTGTATTAGTATTTTAATCAAACATAATAGTTCGTCACAAATGATGGAAACAAATTATTAGCAAGAAGGAATATGGACTATCCATGTCCAAACTTCGACAAGAAAATCACAGGAGAACTTTAGAGAAGAGGAGCTTCCATTTGACAACCACATGGTACAGAGCAAAGAACGGTAAAGCCTAAAACGATGTGGAAAGTCATGAGATTCCAGTGTAGACTAATTAGCTAACCTGCACTAATCCTGAGAACAAAGAGAAACAAAACTATGAACACAAAAACAATACCAAGTGCTAAATTGCACCCTATACCCTGTGCTCCATTTTGTGTCCCACAGCTCTGCCCACTTTCTCAAAGTCCAGTCTGGCACCAGGAACCGCAGGCTACTCTGGTACAAGAAACCCCAGAGGCAAGGCTAGCAACCAAAACCCTAGAGGCCACACAGGCCATAGAAAACACCAACAGAGACACCCTGCTGTACCTGAATACTTGCCAGTCACCAGTAACCCAGGCCACACAGGCCAGAAACCAAGGGTAAAAAAACATGCAGATAACAATAGCAAAGGAACCATCCATATCCATATCCATCTGCCATAGATCTGTTGTAGACGTTGAAATAGTTATTCACTCTAAAAAATTTTTTTTATGTCAGGACTAGCAGTCTTACTTTAAAGAAACTCGAGTTAAATTTGATTCTGCCTCATAGTTGGGACTCACATTTTTTTAAATAAATGGTACCTTATTTTCGCTGCAATATCATTCCATTGTATTTCACTAATTAGACTGTGTTTGACTATATGATAATCCGTTCTTTCCATGTCTGTGCTGTGTTCAGGCCCTAAGTGGATCAAGAGTGCTAACTGGAGAACTGTAGGGAAATGTGGGCAAGACATGGATCTCTCCGTTAGGGAACAGGAAGTGAGGATGGTAGTTCATGGGGCAGAAGCCAGGATACTAAGGAGGTGGAGAGGTATGAAGGTTAAGTAAGAGATACAGTATCTCTTTATAACTTCTTACAACCTAAGAGGAGTAGGCATATCATTCAGAGAGTGAAATAGTTACATGTAACTAATTCCACAATTTTAAGAGCATAAAATTTTCATACTAGAACTCTGCTGGGTGTGTTCTTTCCAACTCTCAAGGTTCCCACAGTGTTTCATTCCTAAAGTTATCTGGTAAGGTAATTTATAAAGATCTGGATATCTACAGAAGTGTTTGGATATGAGAGGCCAGACAAAAGACAGCCATTTTAACTTTCTGAATAAATAGGTAGAGCAAAACAATGGAACACAAATCTGTTAGAGGAAATGAAATTCAGAATGGAAGCCAAAACTGTCATGCAAGTCATAATCATGTTCTTAAATCCTTTTCTATACTGAACAAAAGATGACTTACTGGTCCTAAAGATTTTGGGTGCAATTGATATTGTAGACAAATCCTTATATTGTACCTATTGTACCACCAAGACATCAAACATGGAAAGACCAACTATTGAGCTCAAGTTATAATCAAAATTGATAAAAATGTATGTATTTTTTCATATAATATTTTGTCCAAAACAAAGGAGAAAACTTTTATCTTCTTTTTTTTCTGTGGTTGTTCAGCTTCTCAGAATGACAACTTCTAATAGAAGCTTGAAAGTGAAATAATTTGAACAAAAGTCAGATTGTGTATATATAGAATTTTCTACATAGAGCAAAGTATAAAATTATGCAGTAAAAATGGCAGACATTTACTTCTCAGTTTGTCACACTCACCTATAAGACTGTACCTCCCTCTTGGATGAGGTACAGGTACTCTGACGTCACAAAACATCTTCTCAGTACTGTAAGTTTGAATCTTTTGTGAAAATGATGAAGTAAAATGCCTGGCAGAAAAAAAACTCTCATCTGATACACACTTATTTCCTTCCTCAACATTATAAAGAAGGTTAGTTTAGATAATAAGTTGGGAGTTTGAAACCTAATGGTTTTCTTGATAATTCCACATATCAATAGCTAAAATAAGTACTATTTTATTTTCACTAAAGTCATCAATGTATTCCTTGTGTCTGGCATTTGTGGAATGTTATACATCCCTTTGCTATTTCATATTCCATTTTGTTTCAGATATACTTTAAACAATAACAACAACAAATCTGTTAGTATAATAATGCATTTCAAAGGACCAGCAGGCTGAATTATAGATTGCAGAAAAAAAATCATTTGTTCTCACTACAGAATAACATCGCACAGAAGCACACAGATACTTTCAGGTTTACTCTGTTCTTTGAAACGGATGTAAATTGATTTTCCAGAAATGTCTTCTGAATTTCAAAATACTCTTTGCATATTTACATAGCTTATTGTTATATAATATGTTCTTTGTTGGCTTTTCCTTTCTCATGTCATGTGTGATCAAATACTGGCTGATGTGATTAACATGTGGTTTCAGTTTATCCATATGTAGATGATAGTTGTGAAAAATAAATAAGCAAATTATGAACATGCCCTTTTCACAGTTTCTACCATGGAGACAGTGTTCACCATATATGACCAGAACTGTCATTATCAAGAAGGCAAAGCACATCATAGTGTCTAACTTCACATTCACATATGTTCTAAGCTTGCTGTAGCTCTTTGAGGAGTGACACTAATAAAACTATGGGGATCTTGAGGTTCAACGTCATTCAGACTCCCTAATATTTGGATATTTTAGGAGTGTATATTTTAATTAAAATCAGATAGTTGTTAGGACATAAAGGAGAACACATTAGGACTTACTCTTAAAATTCTAGGCATGTCCACACCTATGAAACTGTAACAAAACTTTATCATCTATAAAGTACATGACTGGCAATCATGCTATCAAATAACCACCAAAAAAATTCTCATGATGTCTGATGAAGGTTTCTGATTTAGTATCCTTGATCTCATTCAGTCCACATGATTCAGATAGACAAACTTGGATCCAGACAATAAAGACATGTGGACATAGTCTCTAGTAACAGTAAGTAAAGCTGTTTCAGATATTCCCTATAAACATTGTGTTTATAGGGAAGAGCATGGAGACTTCTGCAAAATGCCCAGCCACACCAGCAAGAGCGGGGCATAGCCAACCATCTTCAGAAAGAGAATGTGCCTGAAGAATATTTGAGGCTTTTTCTTACTCTTCCTACATGGATCAGCAACTCCAAAAACCTTTCTGACCCAACATGTCAAATAACAAAGCATGTTTAAACTCTTAAATAAATGTCTTCAAAAGTTATTTTTCTTGATAAATCTAAAATTAATCTTCTAAATAATAAAAAGAATAATGGTAAAAGCAAAACTCTGGTCTTAGGGCTTGGTATGGAACCATATCTGGGTTTTAAATTTTATTTTCTGTTTATCTGCTTGTACTGGTCATGGTACCTAGCTCTGTATTTAGTTTTTGCACTTATTGCAAGGTGACTGTAAGAAGAAAATTGAAAATACAAGACAGATCCTAACATCACCATTTATTTTATTTAATTTTTAAAATTGTATTTTATTTTAATTTTTATTAATTATACTTTATTCACTTTGTATACCCCCCATAAACCCCTCCCTCCTCCCCTCCTAATCCCACCTTCCATCCCCCTTCTGCACACATGCCCCTCCCCAAGTCTGCTGATAGGGGAGGACTTCCTCTCCTTCCTTCTGATCCTAGTCTATCAGATCACATCAGGAGTGGCTGCATTGTCATCTTCTGTGGCCTGGTAAGGCTGCTCCCCCCTCAGGGGAGGTGATCAAAGAGCAGGCCAATCACTTCATGTCAGAGGCAGTCCCTGTTCCCATTACTATGGAACCCACTTGGACACTAAACTGCCATGGGCTACATCTGTGCAGGGGTTCTAGGATATCTCCATGCCTGTACTTGATTGGAGTATGAGTCTCTGGAAAGATCCCTGTGTTCAAATTTTCTGGTTCTGTTGCTCTCCTTGTGGGGTTCCTATCCTCTACAGATCTTACTCTTTCCCACCTCTTATATAAGATTCCATGCACTCTGCCCAACAGTTGGCCCCAGGCTTACCTCACTGTCCAGAGAAGCATTATTTATGGCAAGTACATTAAAAATATCTACTGAAAACTGGATATGATGGTGCATGCATCATCATCCCAGACTTGGGAGTTAGAAGTAAAAGGTTGTGAATTCAAGGCCAGCTTCAAATACAAGATTCTGTTTCAAAACAAAACAGAACAATAATAATGTACCCATATCTATGTGTTGATGCAGTTACATGAGGAAATGCTTGGTTACAGAAGTCCAGTTCAAAGGCTTATTTTCCACAGACAACATTATTTGAGGCTGAATGGAAGCTTAAAACATCATTGAAACATCATCTGGACTGAGCTCAGTTCTTTAGCACATCCCCTAGGCATCTCATCAGCACATGGAACAGCATTGTTAATACATCTTCATTGTGGGACTCAAGCTTTAGAGTTATCCATAGGAACAGAGAAGAATGGAGGAAAATGTTACAAAAACAAACAATCAACAACAACAAAAACTTGCTGATTTTTTTTTTTAACAAAGCCTCTCCCATGTTTGAAAAGGCCAAGACCATCCTGAAGAAAGAATATCTAGGCCACAGTGACACTATCAAACTGCTCGTGATTCAAAAATTCCAACGGCACCAGGGAGGAAGGTAATGGGAAAGGCTTGCTTATAGCTCTGAGAATAGCAAGTCTGTGCAGTGAGAGAAGAGGCGATGAAGGACTCCACTACAGAAGCCACTCTGTCCATGAAGGGCCCTCCTCCTCTGTAGAGCATTTATGCCTGAGTCTTCTCTTCAGACAGAAGGAGGCTCTTCAGATTTCTTCAGGAAGTCCAAAGAAACACAAGAACTAAATCAAACTCCAGTCAGCTATCAGCCTGTTACCTATCAAGTCACATCATTCTTAACTTTAGTGTGGCCCATTTGTTAAATGATGGGTTTTCTTTCATTCATGACACCTGTGTTGAAATCAGCCTCACAATAGAAGTTGTTTCAATAATTAAATTAATATGTTTACATTTAGAACATCAAAGTTCTTCTTTATCGATCTTCCCAGATTTTGGGGATATCTATAAAGGCATTTTATGGATCAGCAACTCCAAAATCCTTTCTGACCCAACATATCAAATAACTAGGCATGTTTCATCTGTAGCCATGGCTGTTAGTTCTTATGGGCTGGAATAGCTAGATATCAAACACAACACGGACATACATAGGATGAAATTGCATCTAGATAGCTTCAACATGAGAATCACTATTAGAGACTGAGTTTAGTGACTGAAGAATAGAGGGCCAGAGAGCTCTCAAAGGAAAGATCATTTGAGTCAGACAGACCGTGACTGGCAGGATTAGAGATAACTCTACTGCAGGAGGTTGTTGGTGGTTGCTTTCTCAATTAACTCGTTCAAGGTCACAGAAGACTAAGGTGAATTAATTCTCCAAAAAAAGGAGTGTGTCAATGAGGAAGGCGGCAACATTCACACATTGTTGAGGTTTTTTTTCCTCGATTAATAATGGAGTTAATGGTGTTTGATTTAACAAATTGAGCAGAAAAAAAAACACTATGGGATTAAAAACTAAAACTTAATAGTGTAATGATGCTTTGCTATGCTTGCAGACAGGAGTCGAACAGAGCGGTCCTCTGAGAGGGTCCATCCAGAAATGCCTCAAAACAGATGCTGAGACTCACAGCCAAACATTGGGCATGACATAGGGAGCCTTGTGAAAAAGTGAGGAGGGAGGAGGAGAAAAAGACCTGGAGGTGATAGGAATTTCAAAATAAGACCAACATACCAACTAACCAGAGCCAAGAGTGGCCTGCTGGGATTGAGCATCAACCAAGGACCTTGCATAGACTAGACATAAACTCCCTGCAAAGATGGGCTGATTGGCAGCTCAGGTTTCATGTGGATCTCTTAATAAGGGGTACAGGGGCTCTCTCTGATATGGACTCTCTTGTCAGCTTTTCAATTGTTTCCCCCTGGAGGGACTGCCTTGCCAGGTCATAGGGGAAGAGGATATGCTCAGCTCTGATAAGATTTGATGAGCTGAGGTGAATGCGAAGAAGGGCTCCCCTTTTCTAAGGAATAAGGGAAGGGGATAGGGGAAAGAGAGGAAGGGTAGGATTGGGAGGTTGGAGGAATGGGACCAAGACCAAGATATAAACTGAATGAATGAATGAATGAATGAATGAATGAATGAATAAATAAATAAATAAATATTTTTAAAAATTACATTGTGAATCAACTAAAAACAAACAAACAAACAAACAAAAAAACAACCTACAACTTACTAGCCACCCTCATGCTTTTCTCCAGTTTGCTTCAGTGAGAATTTCTATATTGGCAATGATCAAGGGTGAATGTGAGTCACTGTGTTTGTGCTAGCTTTCAGTGTTGATCTAGACAGCACTGGATAATGCCACCATATAACAACTGCAATGTGTTTTTCTGATTAATAAGGTCATAGTCTCCACTTTTGTTTATATACATATAAGTGTAAACATGGAGCTTGAGGAAGAGCTGCAGAAAGAAATGACATAAACAAAGAGAATATATAATAAATTAATCATTTATAACTTACCAATGAATATTCAACATTTAGCTTCTTTTTGCATCAAATTTAACTTGCAATATCATTATGTATCTCTCTTAATATTTCGTATATTTTATATTTATCTGTTATAGTTCTAAAAGGTGTGTCGATGGATGAGAGTGTATGCAGATAATTTTAATTTGAATAAATATATTAATTAATTTTCTCCTTTTTTATAAGATAGGGTCTGATTTCCAATGTGTAATTCTCCCACCTCTGCCTCCCACTTGCTGGGCTTAAATGTCAGCCATCTCGCAACTCTACTTAGTATGTTAAAACCAGATTTCCCTTAATACACTTTGTGTATTAAGTGCACACTAATGCTCTCCTACCAGCATTTCTCAAGGAAAAAAATAGTTTTCCAAGACCCTAATAATGAAGATACAATTTTTATATGTAGTTTTAAGGTCTATGATATGAATCACTGGAGGAACACAACTGCTGGTTGTGATCTGTAGTCAGACCTTCGTATTTTCTGTTCATACTTATTTTTAGGTGAAATACCTAATTCTTTTCCTTTTCATATTGTTGAACACTTTTGTATAGTCACCACTTTTCCATTCTAGTTGTATTTTAACAAAAAAATTACTTGCAAGATGCTATTTAAAGGCTATGTTTTAGACAGTCTTACCCTGTAACCAAGCTCTTTTAGAACTCAGTGCGTGAGCAAAGATGGTCTCAAACTCACAGCAGTTCTTCTGTCTCAGGCTCCCACATGCATGGGTGATGTGGATGAGCTTCCATATCTAGCTTTAAAAAGACATTGATAAAGCCTATCCAATATCTGTTAAAAAATCATATTGAGAAACATCTTCATAGGCAAGTGCACATCTGTGTACTGCTTTAACAATTTGGCAGCTGTATGAGTGAAAAGCCAGTGCTTTCTAAGTTTACAAGGTGACTCTCAACAGGGTTTTAATCTCAAAAAGCAAAAGTAGCCCCTTGAAAAGTTTGAAAATAATTAACAGATTATCCAAGGCAAAGGTAGTGATTTTCCTCATGCAGCCCTCTTTCATACTTACTATCTCAGAAAGATATCCTAACAATGTGCATCTTCCTTTCTGTCATTATGCCATACCTTCCATCTCCATTTCTTCATTCATAGTAAGTGTTACTCCCTTTTTAATGGGCCATTTTAATTTAAATTTACTTTTTCTTAGTATCGAGTTTTGGTCTGATGTTTATTTTTGAGGTTGTACAATACACATTGCTGGAAAAGGAAAATAATGAAGAACAGATATTATTTTATACTCCTAGGGGAAAGAGAAGTGCTCATATGACCCAGTGTTAAGGTAGGTAAAGTGACAAGGACTTCAAAGTGTCACAAGTACACCTGGAACACATATATCAACCTGATGGGGCATCATCTCATTGTTTTCTAAATGTCTGAGTTTAAGCAGGAGCTATTATTTCAGACAGAAAATGAAAGATTAATGTGGATATCAGTAGTGATAAATTGTACGCACTTAGGAAAAGGTCGATCTGCTGAAAAGACTAGGTCTTCTCAATCTGCTAAAGCCCCAAGGCCCACCTTTAAAAACACGGGTTTTTCAACAACATTACTTGATGGTATTTATTTTATTTTAGATTCTCATTTTTAAGTTGTCACAAGTTAAATTATAAAAACTTAAAATTTAAAAATTACAAAATTAAATTTTATAGATAGAAGATTGATCTTTCTTATTGTATTATTCACAAAGTTTAAATTTTTCACAAAGAACACGTTTCCTAAATATTGTTTTAGCAGGTGACTCTAAAGACACCATTTCTGTTATTCAATAAAGCACTTAAGATACCAGGCAAAAGCATAGATGACAGTGACTGTCAGGGTATAAGTCAGGAAAGAAGTTCTTCCTTTGTGCTGATAGACAAAAAAAGAGAGGACAAATCATCAAAACACAACCACATTAAGAAATAAATTGATAAATTCTGCTTTGCTGTTATCTCCATGCAACATGCTCAGAAGAATTTAGTTTTAGTTGTAAAATTATTAAACACAGAGCTACTGCTGTGCCCTCCACCAACTCTGAGGATACTGGTGATTTATAATCCTTATTAAATATTTATTTATGCATCACATGCATATGAGACTTTACAGCCATCCCTCCCACAAGACCACTGAAGTGACTGAAGTGTGTGTAAGCTTATTGAGGTTGTCAGAATCTCATGTCCAACATTGCTTCACCCTTATAGAGATTTGGAGTTTGTTTGATTTCTTGGGGAGGGTTCTTTATTGATAGGAAAATGTAACAGTTCATTCATTGTTTCAGAAATGTAGGGTGACTGGTCTCATAAGTGGTGATAGCTTCTCTGCATTTTAATAGCTGGCAATGATGTTTAGAGTCATCATTAGTGGCTTTAGTGTCACATAACTTAATCATGAAAAAGCTAAAATAATAAATGAAAGGGAAAAAGGGATAGAAACAAAAGAGATACACATATTTTCATGAAATTTTATGTGATGTGACATATAGTGCCACAGTAAAAATGTGTCACTAGAAATTAAATAAAAAATATCCAGTGGTTAATAGTGAAAACCTATTAAAAGATTCAGATAATAGTTTAAATAATTCTCCTTAGTTAGGCTTAATATTCCTGTGATGTAACACCATGACCAAAGTAACTTTCGGGGAAAAGAGTTTATTCAGCTTACACTTCCATATCACAGTTCATCATCAAAGGAAGTCAGGGCAGGAACTCAAATAGGGCAAGATCCTAGAGGCAGGAGCTGAAGCAGAGGCCATGGAAGGATGCTGCTTTCTGGCTTGCTCTCCATGGCCTTCTCTGCCTGCTTTCTTATAGAACTAAAGACCACCAGCCCACGGATGGCACACCCACAATGGGCTGGGAACAGTCCCATCAATTACAAATAAGAAAGTTTCCTATGGGCCTGTTTACACCCCAGTCTGATGAAGGCATTTTTTAAACTTAGGTTCCCTCTCAGATGACTTTGGCTCATGTCAAGTTGACATATAACTATTAAGCACAAGTTTCTAGTAATCAAAAGCTAATTGTTTTGTGAATAACAGGCAAGGTGAGAATGGCTTTCTTGAAAACATGTAGTAAGAGTTGGAAAAGGCTGAGTTTTACAAAGATACTTACTATTAAAAAGCTAAAGGATTGCATTATCTGTATATCCCCATAAAGGTAACATACAGCATACAGTACTCATATATTAATCGTAATTTAAAGTAGAAGTTCTCTCCTCTGGCTCCAAGTGGAAAGTGACAATATTTTACAATGCTTAAATTTAACCCATGTTCGCTCTCTTTATGAGGCGACTTTTGAGTATCATGAAGACAGATGACAAAGCTATATCACAGGCTGTTTTAGGAAAATATATTACCTAAGAGGCCATGTCCTAGACATAGACTTATTATACTGCTCTCTGAAAGAGACACGCGATGTTCCTTCTATAATTCTAAAGGATATTTAGATTTATCATATCTCAAAGGCTCATTTTCAATCCAATACTAGTTTTTTTTTTCCTTTTTGTATTATATATTGACTTTTATCTTAGCTTGGAGTAGAATTAGCTTGTGTTTTATAAAATATTATTTCATATTTAATATGAATATTATATATATTAAAATTATAACAGATATAAATAACACATATAGCTGCCTAAGCAATTTTTTCTATAATTGTGACTTGCTTAAAGACTAGACTATATGAAAATATTGATAGCTTGAAGGACTATTATGCAAGCATCATTCCATAGTTGAAAACACAAGGATTCTATTTTCTTCTTTTTTTTTAACTTTTCAATTTGAAATAATTTTATGTTTAATGTTTCCAATGCATCACATGGTATTGCTTCACATTGTCAACTTAGCTTCTCTTAAACTAATGTCATGGGCAGTCACAGTACAGTCACCAAAGCCAGGAAACTAATAGTGGTGTGCTAATATTGACTCATTTATAGACCCTAGGCAGAATTTACCAATATTCTGCTAACACCTTTCCTTAGTCTTTTGATGTGTAGTATCCTTCCAAGGACCATTATTTATCAATCAAATCTGTATCTTCTCACTCTCATCCTGCCTGGTAAGCTTCCTAGACTTTCCTGACCTTGACCATTTCAAAGAGGACTACTCAATTGTTTTATTTGTACTTGTTTTTGCTTCAATGAGACTGGGGTTATGTATGTTGGCAAAAATAGCACAGAAATAGTATGCCCTTTTCCATTCAACCTGTCAGCAGACTGTGGTATTGAAATGTCTTCTTTCTACTTACATTAACATTTGTCACTTGGTAAAGGTCTTGTCTGGCACACATCTCTCCCTACATTGTAATTACATCATAAATACTATCATTACTGAATTTTGTTACTCAAATCTTTTCAGCTCTGACATTTAAAAGTTCCTTTTGATATTCACCCTCTTTTACCATTTTCAAAACTTATTTTCTGGAACCAAAAAGTATTTCAGAATTGTGTGTATGTGTGTATGTATGTAAATTTTGTCTTGGTCCAGAAACAAACCGTTATTCCAAGCAAGTCTATTTTCCATTACTGGAGAATGAACTTTTGAAGTTATCAATGTAAACACAAGGAGGTATTATTATTATACAAGATTATTAAAGCGTATACTAACATGTTTCTCTACTCATTCATTTCATAAATTGATACTTCTTATATCGATCACTAGAATTCTATCAAACCTTCCATATTTCCTAATTCCCACTATTTTCTCTAACTGTGAGCATCTCAGTTCATATTATTTAAAATAAATTGCTAATTAATTCAATCCCAGTGCACAGAAAGGATTTCAACATTAAAAAACCCATGCTTTCTTTTTCCCACCTATTTATTTATTTATTTATTTATTTATTTAAACACTTTATAGTTTGGTCATAACCCCTCCCTCCTCTCTTCCCAGACTCACCTTCACACCTTCTTTTTTTGTTCTCTTCTCTCCTTCTCCTCAGAGAAGGAAAGGCTCCCCATGGGTACCAATGCACCTTGGCACATCAAGTCTCAGCAAGACTAAGAGCATCCTCTCCCTCTGAGGCCAGACAATGCAACTCATACTCTTTCAAATGCAAAATAGTAAGAATAGTACAACATAAAAAACAACAGTTTTCTTCAGTCTCTTTTTCATTTTATTTCTATTTTAATTTATTAAAATTTTCACTTTGTCCCTTCTAATCTTGCCTTCTCTGCCTCTTCTCCTCCCATGCCTTTCCCTTAGTCCACTGATAGGGGAGGTCCTCCTCCCCTTCCATCTGATCCTAGCCTATCAGATCTCACCATGACTGTCTGAATTGTCTTCCTCTGTGGCCTGGTAAGGCTGCTCCCCCATCAGGGGGAGGTGATCAAAGAGCCAGCCACTGAGGTCATATCACAGACAGCCCCTGTTCTGCTTACTAGGGAACCCACTTGGACACTGAGCTGCCACAATACCTCTTTCCAAAGATATATGTGTAGTACATGTGCTAAGCCACACACACACACATACATGGGAGTATGTATGTACACGTGTTCACATACATACAAATACACACACATAAGCAAACTCTAGTTCATATATGTAATATATTGATTAGATAGATGACAGCTAGATATATACATACTGAATAGAAAGAAACTAAGGCATACACATACATATATGTATATATAACTAAGGAATATATACATCAATGTGTATATTTATGTATCTATGTATATGTATATATATTATTAAATAATACATATATATATATATATATATATATAAAACCTTCAGAATGAGTATGTGTGATGGAAGACCTATGTTATACTCAGTTGTATGTGTTTCCTTTACACCTGCTAGGCTGTCAGTTCTCATTGCCAGAACTGCACATTTTCTTCCTCACTACACATACACATACACACACACACCCATGACCCAGCCTATGCCCCCAGTTCTCATTCAGATCACTGCATGCCTACTTTCAGACTTTTGACTTAGCCAAATAACCAAATGCATCTTCCTATGGAAATAAGAGGGACTTCACTGGGTTGTTACTATCAATTTTTCCCTAATTTTTGAGATAATTTGGTTAAACTTTCTTTTTCTGGTCAATTCTTTTTGGTAGAGTTTTAAATTTGTTTGGCTGGTGAAGAAAGGGTTAGTGATTCTTTTCCTTACGAGAACCTACATTTTCCTTTTTGCTTCTCATTCTTTTGTTAACCAAATGTTAAAGAGTGCTGCTCTCTACCATCACAGCTTCCATTTTTCCTCAGAAGCTTTTGAAGATATGCCTTTGCTCGTGTGTTACAGGTGATCCCCTGTAGAACATGAACAAAAACTTTTTAATATTTTCAAACTGCAGTGAATTATCCTTCCAACCCTTAATGACTATGTCCAATCCCTTTTTTTTCCCTGTCATCTAAGGACACTGTAATATCCACCTAAGACGCTAAAGTTACAACAGGGGAAGGACACATGGCAAAAGATCATGATGTGTGTGTGTGTGTGTGTGTGTGTGTATTAATGTCCACACATGTTCAGCCACACTAACATTTTTTATTAAAAATTATTTGTATAAATTTACATGCCCACCAGCAATGAAGGAAGGTTCCTCTTTCTTCACATCCTCTCCAGCATGTATTGTCACTTGAGTTTTTTATTTTAGCCATTCTGATGGGTGTAGGGTGAAATGTCAGGGTCGTTTTGACTTCATTTCCCTCATGATTAAGACAAGAAGGGAGACCCTGGGGAAGATGATCTATCCACACTCACATAGGCAAATGGGACGGGTATCAGAAGAGGGAGAAAACAGGGAACAGGAGCCTTCCACAGAGGGACTCTGAAAGACTCTACCAAGCAGGGTATCAAAGCAGATGCTGAGACTCATAACCAAACTTTGGGCAGAGTGCAGGGAATTTTATGAAAGACATGGGAGATAGAAAGACCTGGAGAGGACAGGAGACAGGGTTGCAAGAAAAGCAACAGAACCAAAATATCTGGGCCCAGGGTGTTTTTTCTGAGATTGACACTCTAACCCAAGGCCATGCATGGAGACAACCTAGAACCCCTGCACAGATATAGCCAATGGCAGCTCAGTATCCAAGTGGATTCCCTAGTAAGGGGAACAGAGACTGTCTCTGACATGAACTCATGAGCTGGCTTTTTGATGACCTCCCCCTGATGGGGGGTGCAGCCTTACCAGACCACAGAGGAAGACAATGAAGTCTGATAGGCTAGGGTTGGAGGAAAGGGGAGGAAGACCTACCCTGTCTCTGAACTTGGAGAGGGGCATAGGAGGAGATGAGGGACAGGGGTGAGATTGGGACAGAATAATGGAGGGAGCTACAGCTGAGATACAAAGTGAATAAACTGTAATTGACAAAAAAAAATAAAAAGTATATTTGAACTTTCATCACTCTTTCTTTAGCATCCGTGTCTTTAATTTTTTATTCTGAAGGGATTGTATTTTGTGGTTTCCTTACTTTCGCGTACTTTTGTCTTACCATCTTTAGACAATGTTAAACGTGTTGGCTAGACGTGCCTTCAGTCTTGTATCATGCTATATACAATTTCAAAAGCTCTGTGATTCCTTATAATGAATGTTGCCTATGTCAACAATTGCAATCTCCACCTTTCTAAACCATCCGAGTAGAATTCTTGCTGGTAACACTTCCTGAAAAGGTAACAAATTGGTTAGTGCAAATATCGAATAAAAAACAAATATAGTTATCATAAACAGTTGATCCAATTAGCTCCTTCTCTAAAACAGAAGCAAGAAAAATGAGAGTCACCAACTGAATTAGAATAAAAACCAAGTTCACTTCCTGTCCATGTGAGTTTTTTTCATTGGTTAAGTTTGTCTTGTGAAGGAAGGAAGGAAGGAAGGAAGGAAGGAAGGAAGGAAGGAAGGAAGGAAGGAAGGAGGAAGGAAGGAAGGAAGGAAGGAAGGAAGGAAGGAAGGAAGGAAGGAAGGAAGGAGAGGGGCACAGCCAGCAGAGATGAGTTGCACACTGTCCTCCATGCCCCATCAGCTGACTTTCTGAGGAGGCCTGTAATGGAAGTTTTACTTTAAAAAAAAAATCATTTATGTTATATAAACATGCTTTAGTGTTAATTCCATGTGTGGGATTTTAGTTTGTCCTTTAGCTTGTTCGCAGCTGATAATTGCCTCCTGCAGGGGCATGTCTTTGCCAGCTGGAGTTATTTGAATTCTGAGGACTTTTAGGGGTATAAATATGAGATCCCAGAGAGAGAAGGCACAATGGCTTAGGAGATGGGTGGAGGACTGTTTGCTGCATTTGCTAGTTTGGTGGTTACCTGGACTGCTGGATTTCCTGGCAACTGACATTGCTATTAACCCAAAAAGAGCCCACCGACTACATCCAGCTGGAAGAAGTAAAGAGAACTACATCTCCTTTGCCTTGTAACCTTCTTTATCTCCTACCTAGGGTTGGGTGTTGAAAAATAGAGGCTCTAAGGAACCCCCAAAATAAAGTATAGTTTAAAAAACTAGTGCCTACAGAGACCTATGTGGACCAGGGATCATCCAGCTTATGCCCCTCCCTGTCAGTCCACTGCCTACCAGGTCCACTCTGTCTCCTGAGCTCCATTGTAAGGCCCACACTCTGCCTCTCTTTCCAAGAAGACCTGCTGAACCCCAGAAACATTCAGGTTCACCTGGGGCATGGACAGCAAAGGTCAGAATTGGGCTATTCCCTGAGCTCCATTGCCAGAACCAAGGCTCTTCCTGCCTCCCTGAGAAGTCCTGCTGACATTAGGAACATTTAGGCAACACCAGGGACAACCAGATGTCTAAAAGTCAGCATAAGAACACAACAAACAAGGGCCAGGACAATATGGCACCACCAGGGTCAGCTATCCTACTGGGAAAATCCATAAATAAATCCATACACCAATGGACACTTGATTACTGACAAAACCAAAACCAGACAATGGAAAAAAAGAGAGCATCTTAAAAAAAACGGTGCTGGTCTAATTGGATGTCTGCTTGTAAAAGAATGTAAGTAGATCATATTTAACACACATATTTAAACACATATTTAACAAAACTCTAGTCCAAGTGGATCAAAGACCTCAACATAAAACTAGAAACACTAATCTACTAGAAGATAAAGTGGAAACCAGCACAAGAGACAACTTCCTGAACAGCACACTGACAGCTCAGGCACTAAGATCAACAATTAATAATTTGTGTCCTCATAAAGCTGAAAAGCTTCTGTAAGGCAAAGGACACTCTCAATTCAACAAAACTATAGCCTACAGAATATAAAAAGATTTTCAACAACCTTATATCAGACAGATGGCTAATATGCAAAATATATAAAGAACACAGGAAATTAAACATCATGGCAGCTCAGCCTCCAAATGGGTACCCTAGTAAGGAAAACAGGGACTGTCTCTGACATGAACTCAGTGGCTGGCTCTTTGATCACCTCCCTCTGATGGGGTCTTACTTGTTGTTTAGCTTCTTTAGGAGTATAGATTTTAGTATGTTTATCCTATATTATATGTGACTTTCACCATCAATCCAATAGCTGTACTACAATTATAACTCATGTTACATATCATAATGAAATCATATACAAAAGTGATGTATGAGTTTTGGACATGTGTATATCTGACATTTCACAAAGCATGGGACATATCACAAACATGCAAAATGTTAGACAAAAAAAAAACAGAATGAAATGGTAATGTAGCTGAGTATGAGCAAGGATGAAGAGACTCGTTAAAACTGAATGTTGATCATTAGAGTTAAAAATCAACTCATCAATGTCCATGCTAGCTTCTGCTCATAAATGGCTGAAAGGAAAGTAAAAATGAGGATTGGAGACATTTTGGTACCATTTAAGTAACTAACAGTGAGAGAAAGAATTTATTGCTTTTTTTTTTTTTTTTTTTTTTTTTTGAGCCATGATAGCACTGCCCAAACTTCTACACCAATGAGATTTATAAGAACAGGGACTGTCTCTGACATGAACTGATTGGCCTGCTCTTTAATTACCTCCCCCTGAGGGGGAAGCAGCATTACCAGGCCACAGAAGAAGACAATGCAGCCACTCCTGATGAGACCTAATTGACTAGGATCAGAAGGAAAGAAAAGAAGTCCTCCCCTCTCAGTGGACCTGGGGAGGAGCATGCATGCAGAGGGTGGAGGAAGGGAGGGATTAAGACGGAAGGAGGGAAGGAACCATAAGGCGGATACAAAGTGAATAAAGTGTAATTAATAAAGAATTAAAAAAAATTTTAAAAGAATTGACCAAAAAAAATGTATGGTTATAACCTAGAACCTCTGCTCGGATGTAGTCCGTGGTAGCTCAGTAACCAATTGGTTTCCCATAGTAAGGGGAACAGGGACTATTTCTGACAGGAACTCAATAGCAGGCTCTTTGACCTCCCCTTCCCAAGGGAGGAACAGTCCTGCTAGGCCACAGAGGAGGACTTTGCAGCCAGTCCTGAAGATACCTGATAAATCAGGGTCAGATGAAAGGGGAGGAGGTCCTTCCCAAGCAGTGGACTTGGAAAGGGGCAGGGAGGAGATGAGGGAGGGAGGGTGAGATTGGGAGGGAATGAGGGAGCAGGATATAGCTGGGATACAGAGTTAATAAAATGTAACTAATAATAAAAATTTTTTAAAAGGCAAAAAAAAGAAAAAATCATCACAATTGTATTTCTAGACTAATTAAATTATTAATGAGTTTGTAGAGATGTATGTGAAGCATTTCAGTTAATGTTTCCCAAGTAAGTATTACACTTTAGTACGCTGCAAGAAATGTTAGGACCAGGATGCTTGAAGACATCAACCAGCAGCCAGCACTACAAGACAAGACGCAAAGAGAAGGAGATGTGCTCAAGTGAGTCACTAAGGAATTCATGCCTTAAGCACAGGCAGCTATTAGAATCTGTGACTGACAGGCTGAGATTTCCAAATGATCAATGCGTCTGTAGCTTGGTATTTGAAAGCTCATAAAAGTGGCATAACAAACAACTTGTCATCTTACGGTACTTTATGAGGCAGTGGATTCTGGAGGAATTGCATGAAGTTATAGCTCAGGCTTTGAAAATGGCCTTTTCTTTCCTCACACCAAGCTTTGAGGGTTAGACTGACATTGCTGGAGTTGGGGAATGCCAATGTACAGTTTATCCAACACCTTCAAAGAAGGCTTATTACTGCGAAAATTCTCAGTTTCTCAGTCAGTTTACCCATTTCCCTTGGTATTTTTTATTTTAATTAAATTTTTTGGCATTTTCGGTAAACAGAATTTTTTGCATGTTTTAGATGTATCAATTCTAAGAAATAGTTCACTAATGCATGTGTATTTCATCCTAGGATCATAGTACTGCCTGTGCTACCCAAACTTAATCCCCATCCTTATTTTCTATTTCTTCTTAGAACCATTTGTTTTCTAGGTAAGATGTGAGCTGCTTAAAAGTTGAATTTACCTGTTCAAAATAATTCACACCATAACAATGAGGATTTCAGATATTTTTAAATATTTTGATGTATTTTCACACATATAATGAGACACATGCAGGTTAAAACATCAGAGCCTTTGTAATTCTGTATTTTCATATTTCTTTTATATACACTGCTAAAGGTAATATTTTAAAATATAATTTTTATAACAATCTTCCCCTTTTTTTAATGATAAATAATGATCAATGGTGCAGAAGTGTAGACCATAGTATCATGTACTCAAAAAACATTGAATTTTGGGATATTCTGTATTTCATATTTTGGGACTAAGAATGCTCAACCAGTACTCATGAAGAAGAAGCATTTTTTAATTGTTTGTTACTCGCCCAAATTCTGAAAATCTACTTGTATTTGCAGCCTTTCTTAGGAAGCATCAGATTTTCCTGCCTTATGACTTCCTTTATTACTTTCCATTATAAATGTACTTTTATTAAGTTATATCTTCTTCAGTCCTTCAAACATTATATTTTGTTGAACTCTATAATTTTTTAGTTTATTTTTTCTTTTTAAATTATTTCTTTTATTTTTTAGAATATAATATAATTACATCATTTTCCCTTTTTCTCCCTCCAAACACTCCCATATGCCCCTGTTGTTCTTCTCCAAATTCATGGCCTCTTTTTTATATTAATCATATTCACACACACATATGTGTGTGTGTAAGTATAATATCACTTGTATATATAATTTCAGGGATGAACATTTACTATTAGATAAGTAATTGGGGTATTTGTTTCTGGGGAATACTATTTCACCCCCTTCTCAGCATTTCTTTATGGCCCATATTCCTTTGTATAAAACTGAGGCCTCCAAATCTTTCTCCCTTTCGTAGTCATACATAAATTGTCCTCGTCCAGGTAATAGTTAGGCAGTGATGTTGGTAATACTTTATGTTTCTAGCTTCTGTTATTTCTAGGAGACACAATCTCACAGCAACTACCTGGAGTCTATAGCTTATAACAACCTTTCTGCCTTCTCTTCGGATGATTCCTGTGTCTTATGGTAAAGAATATTTTGTAGATGTATCCATGGACACAGGGCTATACAACTGTGCATTTTGATCATTTGTGGTTGTCTGAAAATGCTCTGTCTGTTGCATATGTTGGTGTAATGACGAACTTTTTGAGTAGGACCCAATTTACCCTGGAATTAAGGTCAACAACAGGCAAGGAGAACATCATAAAACTTAAAGTTTCTGTATGGCTAAAGAAGTAAGCAACCTGGTGAAGAGAAAGCCCAAAGAATGGAATCTACACATCTTTTAGAAGTTTAAAATCCAAAATAAATAAAGACTCAAAAAACAGAGTCTCTTTCCACCGCTGGAACAGCCATAAGCAGCAAAGTCTCTCACGAAACCCTGTACGAGGCCAGGCGGTGCGGGAAGTCCTGCACTGGAACCAGCGCAAACGCCAGAAGTTTCTAGAGACAGTGGAGTTGCAGATCAGCCTGAAGAACTATGACCATCAGAAGGACAAACGCTTCTCGGACACCATCAGGCTCAAGTCCACTCTTCGTCCCAAGTTCTCTGTGTGTGTCCTGAGGGACCTGCAGCACTGCGATGAGGACAAAGCTGTAGATATCCCCCACATGGACACTGAGGCGCTGAAGAAACTTAGTAAGAACAAGAAGTTGGTCGAAAAGCTGGCCAAGAAATATGATGCCTTTTTGGCCTCAGAGTCTCTGATTAAGCAGATCCCATGTATCCTGGACCCAGGCCTAAACAAGGCTGGCAAGTTCCCTTCCCTGCTGACACACAATGAAAGCCAAAGTTGATGAGGTGAAATCAACGATCAAGTTCCAGATGAAGAAGGTGTGTCTGGCGGTTGCTGTCGGCCATGTGAAGATGACTGATGATGAACTGGTCTACAACATCCACCTGGCTGTCAATTTCTTGGTGTCCTTGTTCAAGAAGAACTGGCAAAATGTCCGGGTTCTGTACTTCAAGAGCACCATGGGCAAACCCCAGCACCTGTACTAGGACGCCCCAATAAACCTTAGTTCTACCAATAAATAAATAAATAAATAAATAAATAAATAAATAAATAAATAAATAAATAAATAGATAAATAAATAAATAAATCAGAGTCAAACAGAAAAAAAAAAAAAAACCCAAATGACCTATTCAAAAAATGGGCCAGGGAAGGCAGCTATGCTCACCACTATACCACGAGAATAAGAGGACCTAGACCCCTTGCTCAGATGTGGCCCATTGCCAAGTCAGTCTCCATGTGGATTTCTTAGTGAGGGGATCAGGGGCTCCCTCTATCAGGAACACCATTGACTGCTCTCTGATCACTCACCTCTGATGGACAACTCCCCCTTTCAGTGGACTAGGGGAAGGGGATGAAGTAGAGGGAGAGAAAGGGAATGGGGGGGGTTGAAGGAAGAGATTTCAATAAGGATATATAATGAATAAATTGTGAAGAAAGAAATTAAAATTAAAGTAAGAAAAGAAAAAAAATGTGTCAGGGAACTGAACAGCAAGTTATTAAAAGAAAGAGAAGTATAGCTAAGAAATACCTCAATTAATGTTCATTGTGACTAGTAATTAGGCAAATGCAATTCTAGACAATTTTGATATTTCCACCTAATCCCAGTCAGAATGCTGATCAGTAAAATAATCCACAACAAATGCTGGAAGAAATTTGTAGGAAAGGCAACACTTGTTCACTGTGGGTGGGATTGCACACTTGTCCAGACATTCTGGAAATCAGTGTTGATAATTCTCAAAAAGCTGCTCAGATGTAGGCCATGGGCAGCTCAGTTGTCTCCATGTGGATTCCCTAGTAAGTAGAGCAGATGCTATCTCTGACATGGGCTCAGTGGCCAGCTCCTTCATCAACTCCCCCTGGTGAGGTGGCCTAACTAGGCCACAGAAAAAGATCATTCAGGCAGTTCTGATGAGACCTGATAGGCTAGGGTCAGATAGTAGGGGAGGCCCTTCTCTAGGGGAGGGACATACAGGAGAAAGAGGGAGAGTAAGAGGTGATGAGGGAGGGGGTGACAACATAGGTGAAACCTAACATCTAAACTTGGAATCAAAATATAACACCAGAGAGACAAAGGAAAATATGAAATATATTATGCTTACACAGAAGGAAAGATCAGCAATGCAGCACTGGCTTATCAAGCCCAAGCCTTATTAGTAATACTGCTGAGCCTATTCCAAAAACTGATGAAAATCTGGAATAGCAGAGCGAGGGCAATTGAAACCACCAGTGATGGCAGATAATCTTCAGATGAGTCAAAGAAAGTTAAAGCTGAGAAGTTATGAGAGCAAAGAGATTTTACAGATACTGAACAGTTTAACAGCAACAAGGATTACGGAATCTAAAACAGATGTCTTGAAAGAGCCCAGGATGGGGGTAGCAGGGGGAAAGGAAGACATGTTGTGTCCCAATAAGACAGAAATGGTAGCAACTTTAGATATTTTTTAATTGAAAATAGGTATTTTCATACAATATATTTTGGTTATGGTTTCCCTTTTTCAACTTCTACAAGATCTCCCCCATCTCCCTACCCACCCAAATCCACATTCTTTCTTGCTCTCTCATTAGGAAAAAATAAAAATACAGGCATCTAAAAGTAATAAAAGGAACAGAAGGGAACACTACTAAAACAACATAAAATAAAAATAAATTGAATAAGACAAACCAAACAAATAAGTGGAAAAGCATGGAGACACCCACATGGACATTCACAGAAAGACCCTAAAAATAAACAAAATTTTCAGTCATAACATATATTAACAAAAACCTGTGGGTAAGAAAACCAAAAGGAACATATGTCCAGACAAAACATTATGAGACAAAAAAATGATATCAAAAATTATTATTGATTTTGTTCTATGTTACCATATACAGCTATGCATGGAGGCTGGCCTTAACAGTGCTTTGTATGCCCAATGAGACCCTTTTAGAGAAAACTAACTTTTCATTAAATAGTGGTTATCGATTGGGTTTGTTTCAACTTTCCTCTAAGCATAAGGATCCCGTCAGGCCCAGACCTGTGTAGGCTCTCTGCAGGATGCCACAGTCTCTGTGAGTTCATGTGTGTACTGGCCCTGATAAGTTTAGAAGTTCTTGTTTCCTTGGTGTTCTCCATTTCCTCTGGCTCCTACAATCTTTTCACCTCCTCTTCCACAGGGTCCTCTGAACCCTGAGGAGAGAGAATTGATGGAGACAGTCCATTTAGGACCAAGTGATTTGAGGTCTCTCACTCTCTGCATGTTGTCTAGCTGTGAGTCTTTATATTTATCATCATCCTCTTCAGGAAGCATTTCTGATGATGGCTGAGCAAGATACATATCTATGAGTATAGCAGAGCATAGTTAGGAGTAATTTTGTAGCTCTGTTTCTTTAGCAGAATAATAGTATTTGGTTTTTCCCTAGATCCCTGGCCTGTCTAGTCTTGAGTTCTTGGCTACCATCAGGATGGCTTCCATCACATGGAATGGACTTTAAATCTGATCAGATATTGGTTAGTTAGTCCCACAAGCCTTGTTCCATGACTTCATGAACACATCTTGCTTGCAGGTCACCAATTTAGATGGAAGGGTTTGTAACTGGGTTGGTGTTTGCCTGTCTCCTTTGGTATAGCGTGCAAAGTACCTTCCAGTACCCTGAACACTAATCAGTAGTGTTGAAGGCTCTAAATAATGGCCAGTTCTACTTCTCCATAGTCAATGAGTTGTGCAGGTATTGTCTTCAGCAATAGGGCCTTACTATCGAGTTTCTGGAGAGCAACCTATAGCCTTGGAATAGCCTTAGAATAGATTCTTTTAGAGTTCTCATGGGGCCCTTTTGGCCAACAACTGGATTAGATATGACCAATTCCCTGAACTGGAAGCTTCATTTGATGATGAGAGGCCTTCATTGTAGTTCTGTCTTCCCCATTTTTTGTTAGATTCCATTTTGGTCACCTTCAGTGTATGTCCGTGTGTGTGTGTGTGTGTGTGTGTGTGTGTGTGTGTGTGTGTGTGTG
>NW_026585689.1:5240770-5283277 GCF_907164565.1 Psammomys obesus | reverse complement strand
CCCTTTTATTCCTTCCATTCCATATCCCTGTCCCATCCCATCCATACTTGAGTTTGCCACTAAGAAATCATCACTACAGATGTACCGTTCAGGGGGATCAACATAATGAACAAAACAAAATCACAGTATTTATTTGATTCATTTGTTATAATACAAACAAAAAGCAACAGCCTAAAACACGACTGTATGATTTATGGGGGCAAAAAATTTCAACAAAGAAATACTTGACAAAACAATGTGACCACTGAGAGGAATTAAGTGAGATCAAAATACTTTGAATGTTTTCATGAATGTGCATGCCTGCAATTCTAGAACTGTGAAGGCAGAGATGAAAGGATCCAGAAGGAAAGAGCACCCTCCTCTGCTTCATAACAAATATAAGGTCATCTTGGGCTGCATAAAGTCCTGTCACAAAAAAAAAGGCCAGTTTGCTGTGCTCACCTTCCCAGACTGAACTATGGGCTTCCAAAGACCAAAGACTGGGTCTCCCAATAGATAGGAAACCCCACGGTAAGGGAAAGAATTAGGTCCTGAATCAGGGCACCCAATTAATTCCCAAAAAGTTCCTGTGTTCCCTCAGGCATGAGGTCTCCAGCATGTAACCACATGCCTTTGTGCTGTGCTCACCAGCAAGTGAGTATCTTCTGGGTTCTGGGGCATGGGCCTCCAACCTCAGGCCTCCAGATGCCTGGGAGCCATGGGAACGACCCCAGATGCTGCTTCAAAGCTCAACCCACCTCCCTAAAAAGACAGACCAAACCTCTGATACCTAAGCCACACAAAGACCCATCAAAGAAAATTTCATACCAATTTTCCTTATGAACCTTAACACAAAAATACTCAATAAAATACTCACAAACTGATTCCCAGAACACATCAAAGATACCATCCACTATGACAAAATAGGCTTCATTCCAGGCATGCAGGGGTGGTTCAATATACTGTAATCTATCAATGTAATCCACCATATAAATAAACTGAAAGAAAAAAAAAAAAACATGATCATCTCCTTAGATGCCAAAAGAGCATTTGACAAAATCCAACAACCATTCATGCTCAAAGTCGTAGACAGAAAAAAGATACAATGCACATACCTAAACATAGTAAAGGCATTATACAACAAGCCTATAGCCAAGATAAAAATAAACAAACAAACAAAAAACTTAAATCAATTCAAAAGAAATCAGAGGCAAGGCAAAACTGCTCACTCTCTCCATATCTCTTCACTATACTACTTGAAGTCCTGGCTACAGCAATAAGAAAACCAAAGGTGATCAAGGGGATACAAATCAGATAAGAAGTCAAAATATCAATATCTGCAGACGATATGATAACATACATGAGTGACCCCAAATTCAGCCAGAAAACTCCTACAGCTGATAAACACCTCAAACAAAGTGGCTGGATACAAAATTCATTCAAAAAAAATTGGTAGCCTTCCTGTATACAAAAGACAAATGGATTGAGAAAGAAATTGGGGATACAACACCTTTTACAAAGGTCACAAATAACATAAAGTCAATTAATATAACTCTAACTAAGGAAGTAAAAAAATTGTGTGTGTGTGTGTGTGTATGTGTATAAACTTCAACTCCCCAAAGAAAGAAATTGGAGATAATATCAGAAGATGGAAAGATGTCTCATGCTCATGGATGAGTAGGATTAACATTGTAAAAATGACATCCTACTAAAAACAAGCTATAGATTCAATGCAATCCCATCAAAATACCAACACAATTCTTTACAGTACTTGAAAGAATAATTCTCATCTTCACATGGAAAAGCAAAAACACAGACTAGCTAAAACAATTCTCTACAATGAAAGATCTTCTGGAGGTATCTCCATCCCTGATCTCAATTTATACAATAGAGCAACAGTAATAAAGATGGCATGGTAATGGCATAGGAACAGACTGGAGGATCAGTGGAGTTGAATTAAAGGCCCAGAAATAAACACACACTCCAAGGAACACCTGAGTTTTTACAAAAATGCCAAAATCATACAATGGGGAAAAAATATCATCTTCAACAAATGGTACTAGACAAACTGGATGTCTAAATGTAGAAAAATGCAAACAGATATATACCTATCACCCTGCACAAAACTAAAGTCCAAGTGGATCAAAGGCCTTACCAAAAAACCAGACACACTAAGAAGAAAAAGTGGAAAAGAGCCATGACCACATTGGCACAAGAGACAACTTCCTGAACAGAACACCAACAGCACAGGCTTTAAGAGCAAAAATCAGTAAATGAGACCTCAGGAAACTGAAAAGCTTCTGTAAAGCAAAGGACACTGTCATCAGAACAGAACAACTGCCTACAGACTGGGAAAAGATCTTCAACAATCCTACATCTTACAGAGGGTTAATACCTAGAATATATAAAGAACTCAAGAAGTTAAACACCAACAAACCAAATAATCCAATTAAAAATTGAGGTACAGAGCTAAACAGAGAATTCTCAACAGAAGAAATCAAATGGCAGAGAAACACTTAAAGACATGTTCAGTGTCCTCAGTCGTCAGGGAAATAAAAATCAAAATGATTCCATGATTCAATCTCGCACAAGTCATAATGCGAAGATAAAAATCTCAAGCAATAGGCTCCTGTCCTGTTCCCTGTTTTCTCCCTCTTCCGATGTCTATACCATTTGTCTTTCTGAATTAGGATTGAGCATCTTACCAAGGGTCCTCATTATTGATTAGCTTCCTTAGGTGTACAGATTTTAGTATGTTCATCCTATATTATATAGCTAATATCCACTTATAAATGCGTATATACCCTGTGTGTCTTTCTGCTTCTGGGATACCTGGCAGACCTATGAAAAACTCTTATCTAGAAGGGTATTGATACAGATTATGAGACTCAGCCAAACTTTGGGCAGAGCGCAAGGAATCTTATGAAAGAAAGGGGAGATAGAAAGACCTGAAGGAGACAGAAGCTCTACAAGGAGATCAACAGAACCAAAAAATCTGGACCCAAGGATCTTTTCTGAGACTGATACTCCAACCAAGGACTGTGTGTAGAGAGGACATAGACCCCTGGCACAGATGTAGGCCATGGCAGCCCAGTCTCCAAGTGGGTCCCTAGTAAGAGGAACAAGGGCTGTCTCTGATATGCCCCTGGGGGGGGGGCAACCTTAACAGGCCACAGAGGAAGACAATGCAGCCAGTTCTGATGAGACCTGATAGGCTACAGTCACATGGAAGGGGAGAAAAACCTCCCCTATCAGTGGACTTGGGAAGGGGAATGGAAGAATAAGGAGGAAAAGTGGGATTGAGAAGGGATGAGGGTAGGGTTACAACTGGGATAAAAGTGAATAAGTTGTAATAAATAAAAAAAATAAATTAATAAAAAAGAAAAAAATTTAAAAATCTCAAGCAATAGCACATGCTGGTGATAGTGTGGAGAAATGGGAACCCTCCTCCATTGCTAGTTGGAGTGTAAATTTGTACAACCACTTTGGAAATCAATCTGGTGCTTTCTCAGACAATTGTGAATAGCACTACCTCAACATCCAGCTATACCACTCCTGGCTATATACCTGAAAGATGGTTTCACAAGGACAGCTATGTTTATAGCAGCTTTATTCATAATAGTCAGAATCTGAAAACAACCTAGATATCCCTCACCTGAAGAATGGATTGTGGTACATTTATACAATGGAATACTACTCAGCTATTAAAAACAAGGAAATCATGAAACTTGCAGGCAAATGGACGGAACTAGAAAAGATCATTCTGAGGAAAGTAACCCAGAACCAGAAAGACATGTGTGGTATAGACTCACTTATAAGTGGATATTAGCCATAAAATATAGGATAACCATACTACAACCTACAGACCTAAAGAAGCTAAACAACAAGGAGGTCCCAATGGAAGGTTCTTAATTTTCATTCAGAATGGCAAACAGGATAGACTCAAGAAGGGTTGGAAGGGTGGGAACAGGACAGGAGCCCACCATAGATGTGCTCTGAAAGGGGATCAAAGCAGATGCAGAAATTCATAGGCAAACTTTGGGCAGAGCACAGGGAGTCTCATGAAAGAAGGAGAAGGCATACAAGGATCTGGAGGGGACAGGAGCTCCACAAGGAGACCAAACAAAGCAAATATATATATATATATATATTTATATATATATATATATATATATATATATATATATATATATATATATATAGTCCCATGGGGGCCTGCAGAGACTGATGCACAAACTAAGGAAGGACCTACACCCCTGTTCAGATGTAGCCCATAGGCTGCTCAGTCTCCACGTGAGTTCCTGAGTAAGGAGAGCAGGGGCTATTTCTGACGTAAACTGTTTGCCTGCTCTTTGATCACTTTCCCCTGGAGGTGCAGCCTTGCCAGGGCACAGAAGAAAAGGATCCAGGTAGTCCTCTTCCTGGATATGCTAGGGTCAGATGGCAAGGGAGGAGGACTTTCCCTTTCAGTGGTTTAGGGGAGGGGAATGAGGGGGAGAGGAAGGGAGGAAGGATGGGAGAGAGGAGAAAGGGAGGGAAGGAGGGTGGAATCAGGAGATTAGGGCAGGGGCTACAATTCAGATATAAAGTGAATAAATTGTAAAAAAAATAAAAATGTAATTATAAATTGATAATAAGAAGATAATAAGGTGAATTTTGGTAATTTCAAAATGATATAATTAGCTAACAAGATAAGGTAACAAATCAAAATCATAATGAAAAAAAGAAAAAATACTTAGCAGTAAGCACAGAAAATGTCAGATTACATCTTATAGAAATTAGCTAACTCCTAAGATGAATAAATAAAGGAAAAAATGCCTGAAAATAAATGACTTCAGTAGCCAGTTAAGAAGCTGAGAAGAAAAGTAATGCCCCGTTGTATTGATAACAGTAGGAAATTATCCAAAGGAGACATAGTTGTATCATCCCCAAAGCCAGAGTTTGCCTATGGTTAGTCAGGATAGATGGTTTGAGCCCTGTGACCCAGGTAAGCGCTGTGTCTTATACTGGTCTTTTTCTGCATTCTCATAGACCAAAGCATTCTATCTGTACTGATGGATAAACACCCATTTGCGGAAGAAATGAAGTCAGTAATGCTGGTGAAGGAAGACCCTGAGGTGAACTTGAGGTAGTTTCTATCTCCTCTGCAGCCTAATGTAAAGCTAGGTGCCAGACAGGACTGCACTTTTTATTTGCTTAAGAAAACAACTGCACAACCACTCCAAAGTCCTTGCACCAGGTTTTCGTAGGGCACCATGCGCTGCCCATCTGTAGTCAGCCTTTTGACTGTGTGCTCTCAGCCATTGCTAACTGCCTGAAATATTTATAGCTTTACAGTGGTGTTTTATGATGTATATGCTCCCGCAGGCCTTGCTGAGTAGCATGGCTTATGAATTTATTGAATTTCAAAACAGATTTATATATTTCCTTTTGGCTATGCTTTATTGGGTACTTACTGCTAAACCTACACTGAGAAGATGGTGCCCTGTCTGAAGGGAAACTTGCCAATCACCGCTCACTAATGAACAAAGTGAGAAAGAGCAAAGCGTCTCGAGCTGAATGGAAATCCATCCTCGGCTACTTGAGAAAAGGAATATTGAACGCTTTCATAAGGGTTCAGCCTGCTTGTAAATGAGACACTTGTGTACTGTCACCTTGTAAATAGAGATAGTGATTCACAGCCAACCACCAACCTGTAGAGAAACAACTAAAATTGTGAAAGATTATGCTGCCCAGGCAATGCGTATCAGACTGTCATAATATGTGCTAGAAATTTGAAACAATGCAGGAAAAAAAATTGTGAATATTCACGTGTGTGAACATGTAGAAATGCACATATCTGTATTTGTGCCTGTTCGTGCACGTTCTTATAGACGTAACAATGAATAAAACATCATTATAAACAATAAAATCCTTTTTATTAATTAATTTACTAATTAATGCTTTTTCTCATTATAACACTTGTCTGCGTCCCTTGATTTGTGAAAGTTATGTTTTCTTCTAAATCTTGGAATATTAGAACAAGAAATATAGATTCAGCTGCTCCATCCTCTGTAGGTTAGATTTCCTTTATCACTCCTCTAAACAAGATAAAAATGGTTCAGAAGACAGAAAATGGTTGCATCTTGTTGTTCTGAGGTCTTTTTAGGGAGATCTAAGTCAGGCTCTCCCACAGTCGCCTAGGCCAGACACACTGGAAAGGCTCCTCAGCTACTCATGGGTCACTGCTCAGCAGCCAGGCAGGGACCTCAGAGGCAGTGCATTTCAAAATCTTTCTGATTTGTTTTAGACATCTCCTTACTGAGAAAGCCAAACTTTAGTGATTTTCTGTTTGAACAATACTGTTTTAATTAATAGACAAAGCAGACTAGGATCAGAAGGCAACATGTCTTTGGAACAGTAATATTTTCATAAGTCTTCATTTCTGGGAAACAATGACCAATTTTCTAACAGATAAGGGAAATAATTAATACTTTGAGAGAAAAAATCTTCTCTCAAATTTTATAAATATATATTTGTTTATTATGTCTGTGAAAGTGCTCTAAGACTATGCACTAAAAATTCTGTAACAAAAAGGTTTTATCTGAAAAGTTCTCATATATTTTCCCTTAATATGGATATTATTTTCTCATAGTGGTCATCTTGCAGGTTTATCTAAGCAAAAAGTCTCAGCGGTTAAAGCACACTTCTGCCAACTTAAGATCCATTCTCAGGGACCAAATATTGGAAAGAGAGAATCAGTTCTCACAGTCCCACAAGTTATCAACACACACACACACACACACACACACACACACACACACAGAGAGAGAGAGAGAGAGAGAGAGAGAGAGAGAGAGAGAGAGAGAGAAGTTTTTGGAATCTTTAAATTTTTTTTCGTGTTTATTCATTTTATTCACTTTACATCCTTGTATCCCCTTACCTTCTTCCCTCCCAGCCCCAGCCATTTTTTTCCTCCCCTGTGCCTCCCCCTTTTAGTCAGAAAAGGGGAGCTTCCCTTCCCATCCACCCCAGCTCATCAAGTTGTATCAGGACTGAAATTGTTCTCTTCCCCTGTGGCCTGTCAAGGCAGTCCTGCCAGGGGAAGGTGATCTAAAAGCTGGCAAGTGTTTCAGTGTCCAATGCAGTCCCCACTTCTCTTACTAGAGGACCCACATGAAGCCTAAGCTGCCCATCTGCTACATCTTTGTAGGGGGCCTAGGTCCAGTTCATACAGTCTTTGGTTGATGCTTCTGTCTTAACAAACCCCTATGGGCCCTGGTTAGTTGGCTCTGTTGTTTTTCTTTTGGGGCTTGCGTAACTTCTGAGTCTTTTTCTCTTTCCTCCTACTATTTCCCAAAGACTCCCTATGTATCGACCAATGTTTTGGCTGTGAATCTCACCATCCGTTTTGAGACACTCCTGGGTAGATTCTCTTAGAGGACAACTCTGACAGGCTCCTGTCTGCAAGCTTAGCAGAGTATCCTTCATAGTGTCAGAGGTTGGCACTCTGAGAGGGTAGGTCTTGGTTGGGCCAGGCATCGGTTGGGCATTCACTCAATCTCTGTTTACTTGCTCTATATTTATCCCTGCGCATCTCCTAGGCAGGGTAAATCTGAATCAAAGATTTGGGGGGTGCTCACTCTTCCCTTGCTCTTTACTAGACTAGTCTATTTAAAGGTTTTCTCTTCAGTCTCTATGGTCTCCCCAAGTCCACTGATAGGGGAGGTCTTCTTTTCCTTCCTTCTGATCCTAGTCAATTAGGTCTCATCAGGAGTAGCTGCATTGTCTTCTTCTGTGGCCTGGTAATGCTGCCTCCCCCTCAGGGGGAGGTAATTAAAGAGCAGGCCAATCAGTTCATGTCAGAGACAGTCCCTGTTCCTATTACAATGGAACCCACTTGGATACTGAACTGCCATGGGCTACATCTGTGCAGGGGTCTTAGGTTATCCCCATGCATAGTTCTTGGTTCAGGAAAGACCCCTCTTCTCAGATTTTTTGGTTCTGTTGCTCTCCTTGTGGAGTTCCTGTCCTCTCCAGATCTTACTGTTTCCAACTTCTTTCCTAAGATTCCCTGCACTCTGCCCAAATGTTGCCCATAAGTCTCAGCATCTACATTGATAGTCTGCAGGACAGAGCCTTTCAGAGGTCCTCTGTGTCAGGCTCCTGATTTGTTCCCTCTTTTCTCCTTCTTCTGATGTCCAGCCTCTTTGCCTTTCTGGATAGGAATTGAGCATTTTAGAAAGAGTCCTCCCTCTTGATTAGTTTCTTTAGGTGTACAGATTTTAGGAGGTTTATCCTATATTATATGTCTATATGAGTGAGTATATACCGGGTGCATCTTTCTGCTTCTGGGACAGCTCACTCAGGTTGATCTTTTCCAGATCCCACCAATTTACCTGCAAATTTCATGATTTCCTTGTTTTTTATTGCTGAGTAATATTCCTTTGTGTATATATACCACAATTTGTGCATCCATTCTTCAGTTGAGGGGCATCTGGGCTGTTTCCAGCTTCTGGCTATTACAAATAAAGCTGCTACAAACATGGTTGAGCAAATGTCCTTATTGTGTACTTGAGAATCTTTTGAATACATGCCTAGGAGTGGTATAGCTGAATCTTGAGGAAGCGCTATTCCTAGTTGTCTGAGAAAGCGCCAGATTGCTTTCCAGAATGGCTGTACAAGTTTACATTCCCACCAGCAGTGAAGGAGGGTTCCCCTTTCTCCACAACCTCTCCAGCATGTGTTGTCTCTTGAGTTTTTCATCTTGGCCATTCTAATGAGTATAAGGTGAAATCTTAGCGTCGTTTTGATTTGCATTTCCCTGATGGCTAATGAGGTTGAGCATTTCTTTAAGTGCCTTCCTGTATACAAAAGACAAAAGGGCTGAGAAAGAAATTAGGGAAACGACACCCTTCACAATAACCACAAAGGACATAAAGTACCTTGGTGTGAACCTAACCAAGCAAGTCAAAGACTTGTATGAAAAAAAACCTCCAGTCTCTGAAGAAAGAATTAGAAAAAGATATCAGAAGATGGAAAGATCTCCCATGCTCATGGCTTGGCAGGATTAATATAGTAAAAATGACCATCTTTCCAAAAGCCATCTACAGATTCAATGCAATTCCCATCAAATTACCAACGCAATTCTTTCAGACTTTGAAAGAAAAATTCTCACCTTCATATGGAACAACAAGAAACCCAGAATTGCTGAAACAATTCTCTACAGGTTTGATCTTTAGCCTCTTAATTCTCAATGCACCCTCTTCTACTTGGTTCCCTCTCTTTAGCCATTACCTCTGTCTATTCTATCTCTTTTCTGAGTGATATTTATGCATCCTCCCTTGTGTCCACCTTATTACTTAACTTCTTTTGATCTGTGCCTCATAGCATGCTTATCTCGTACTCTCTGGCTCTAATCTCTCTATAAGTGAGTACATAGCATGTGCCACTTCCTAGGGCTGGGCTACCTCACTCAGGATGATTGTTTCTAGTTCCATCCATTTGCCTGAAAATTTTATGATTTCTTGACTTCAAGTATCTAAAGAAAGAAATTTAAGAAGATATCAGAAGTTGAAAAGATCTCCCAGGCTCATGAATCAGTAGGATTAACATAGTAAAAATGGTCATCTTACCAAAAGCCATCTACAGATTCAATGCAATTCCCATTAAATTACCAACACAATTCTTTACAGACCTTGAAAGAACAATTCTCAACTTCATATGGAAAAACAAAAAACCCAGATTAGCTAAAAAGAAAATCCAATATAATAAGTAAACTTCTGGAAGTATCTCCATCCCCAACTTCAAGCTATACTACAGAGAAATAGTAATAAAAACTGCATGGTACTGGCATAGAAAGAGACTGGAGAATCAATCAAATCGAAGACCCAGAAGTAAACCTACATTCCTATGGTCACTTGATTTTTGACAAAGAAGCCAACACTATAAAAATGTAAAAATGGTATCATCTTCAACAAATTGTACTGGTCTAACTGGATGTCTACATGGAGAAAAATTCAAATATGTCCATATTTATCTTCCTGCACAATTCATTTCCAAGTGTATCAAAGACCTCAATATAACACCAGATACACTAAATCTATTAGAAGAGAAAGTTGGAAGAGCATCAGACTTATTGGCACAGGAGACAGCTTCCTGAACAGAACACCAAGAGCTCAGGCTCTAAGATCAACAATTAATAAACCACTTTTTCATTGATTATTATTACTTATTACAGTTTATTCACTTTGTATCCCAGCTGTAGCTCCCTTCCTCATCTCCTCCCAATATAACCCTCCCTCCCTCTTTTCTTTCTATTCTCTTCCCATAGTCCATTGATAAGGGAAGACCTCCTCCCCTTCTATCTGACCCTAACCTATCAGGTCTCACCAGGACCGGCTGCATTGTCTTCTTCTGTGGTTTGGTAAGTCTGATCTCCCCAGCAGGAGGTGATCGAAGATCCTGCCACTGAGTTAATGTCAGAGACAGCCCCTGCTCCTCTTACTAGGGAACCCACTTGGAGAATGAGTCTATGGATTACATATGAGCAGTGCTTTTAGGTCCTCTCCATGCATGGTCCTTGGTTGGAGTATCAGTCTCAGAAAATACCCCTGGGCCCAAATTTTTTGGTTCTGTTGTTCTCCTTGTGGAGCTCCTGTCCCTTCCAGGTCTTTCTCTCTCCCCCTACTTTTGTAAAATTCCCTACACTCTGCCCAAAGTTTGGCTATTAGTCTCAGCATCCATTTTAATACCCTGCTGGGTTAAGCCTTTCAGAGGCCCTTTGTGGTAGGCTACTGTCTTACAAGAAGGTGAAAACAAGGAACAAGACAGAGGCCTTCTTTGGTAGGCTCCTGTCCTGTTCCCTGTTTTCTCCTGCTTCCTATGTCTGTGGTATTTGCCCTTCTGAATGAGGATTGAGCATCTTCCTTAAGGTCTTCCTTGTTGTTTAGCTTCTTTAGGATTATAGATTTTAGTATGTTTATCCTATGTTATATGTCTAATAACCACTTATGAGTGAGCACATACCATGTGTGTCTTTCTGCTTCTGGATTACAGTACTCAAGATGATCTTTTCTAGTTGGCACCATTTGCCTGAAAATTTCATGATTTCCTTATTTTTAATTGCTGAGTAGTATCCCATTGTGTAAATGTACCACAATTTCTGTGGTACACTGAGGAACATCTAGGTTGTTTCCAGATTCTGGCTATTAGGAATAGATCTGCTCCAAACATGGATGAGCAAATGTCCTTGTTGTATAGCTGAGCATATTTCAGATATATGCCCAGGATTGGTATAGCTGGATCTTGAGGTAGCACAATTTCTGGTTTTCTGAGTAAGCGCCAGATTGATTTCCAAAGTGGCTGATCAAGTTTGCATTCCCACCAGCAATGGATCCTTTCCAGCATGTTTTGTCACTTGAGTTTTTGATCTTAGCAATTCTGATGGATTTAACATCAAATCTCAGGGTTGTTTTGATTTGCAACTCCCTGATGACTAAGGACATTGAACATTTCTTTAAGTGTTTCTCTACCATACGTTATTCCTCTTTTGAGAATTCTTTGTTTAGCTCTGTATCCCATTTTTAATTGGGTTACTTGTTTTGTTGCTGCTTAATTTCTTCAGTCTTTATATATTCTGGATACAAGCCTTCTGTTGACATAGGGTTATTAAAAATCACCCCATATTTCCCAATCTGTAGGTTGTAGTTTTGTTCTGATGACAGTAGCCTTTTCTTTACAGGAGCTTTTCAGTTTCATGAAGTCTCATTTATTGATTGTTGATCTTAGAGCCTGTGCTGTTCATGTTTCTATATAGGAAGTTGTTTCCTGTGCCAATGAGGTCAAGGCTCTTCTCCACTTTTTTCTTCTAACAGGTTTAGTGTGTCTGGTTTTATGTTGAGTTCTTTGATCCACTTGGACTTTAATTTTGGGCAGGTTGACAAATATGTATCTATTTGCATTTTTCCACATGTAGACATCCAGTTAGACCAGCACCATTTGTTGAAGATGTTGTCTTTTTTTCCCCAATGTATGGTTTTGGCTTCTTTGTCAAAAAATTAAGTATCCGTAGGTGTGTGGGTTTATTTCTGGGTCTTCTATTCGATTCCATTGATCCTCCAGCCTGTTTCTCTGCCAGTAAAATGCAGTTTTTATTACTGTTGCTCGACAGTACAGCTTGTGATAAGACAGAGCGATACCTCCAGAAGATCTGTCATTGTACAGGATTGTTTTAGCAATTCCATTTTGTTGTTGTTGTTTTTTCATATGAAATTGAGAATAGTTCTATCAAGTTCTATATAGAATTGTGTTGGTATTTTGATGGGAATTGCACTGAATCTGTAGATTGCTTATAATAGGATGGTCATTTTCACTATGTTAATCCTACACCAATTCATGAGTATGGGAGATCTTTCTATCTTCTGATATCTTCTTCTATTTCTTTCTTCAGAGACTTGAAGGTTTTTTTGGTTTGTTTTGGTTTGTTTGTTTGTTTTTTTTATATAAAAGTCTTTCACTTGCTTAGTTAGAGTCACACCAAGGCACTTTATGTTATTTGTGGCTGTTATTTGTGGCTGTTATTGGGTGTTGTTTCCTTAATTTCTTTCTCGGTCCTTTTGTCTTTTATATACAGGAGGGCTACTGATTTTTATTTTTATTTTTTAGTTAATTTTATATCCAGCCACTTTGCCAATGGTGTTTATCAGCTGAAAGACTTCTCTGGTAGAATTTTTGGCTCACTCATGTATACTCTCATATCATCTGCAAATAGTGATACTTTGACTTCTTCCTTTCCAATTGGTATCCCCTTGATGCCCTTTAGTTGTCTTATTTCTATAGCTAAGACTTCAAGTGCTATTTTGAAGAGATGCAGAGAGAATGGGCAGCCTTGTCTTGTCCCTGATTTCAGTGGGATTGATTTCAGTTTCTCTCCATTTAGTTTGATGTTGCCTATAGGCTTTAAGTGGGACCTCTTGAAATTGAAAAGCTTCTATAAGGCAAAGGACACTGGCAATAGAATGAAAAGACAACCTATAGATGGGGAAAAGATCTTTGTCAATCCTACATCTGACAAAGGGCTAATATCCAAAATATAGCAAACTCAAGAAATCAAACACCAAGAAATAAAATTACTCAATTAAAAAAATCAAATACCAATGAACAAAATACCCCAATTAAATAAATAGGAAAGAGAAATAACCAGAGAATTCTCAACAGAAGAATCTGGAATAGCCTACAGGCCCTTAAAGAAATGCTCAACTTGCTTAGTAACCAGAGAAACCCAAATCAAAATGATTCTGAGATTCCATCTTACACCAATCAGAATGGCTAAGATCAAAATCCCAAACAAAGGCATGATGGCGAGGGTGTGGAGAAAGAGAAACACTCCTCCATTGCTGGTGGCAGTGTAAACTTGTACAACCGCTTTGGAAATCAATCTGGCACTTTCTTAGAAAATTGGGAATAACTTATCTCAAGACCCAGTTATACCTCTCCTGGGCATATACCTAAAGATGCTCTGCCACACAGCAAAGACATTTGCTCAACAATGTTTATAGCATCTTTATTCACAATAGCCAGAATCTAGAAACAACCTAGATGTCCCTCAGCTGAAGAATGGATATTGATACTATGGCACATTTACACAATGGAATACTATTCTGCTGTTAAAAACAGAGATATAAATTTTTTTTAATTAAAATTTTAAATCATTGAGCTTTGAGCTCTTCCTTGAGTCTTTTGTTTACCCTGGACCACATTTTTAAATTTTCAGTTCCCCGTCTTTTATCACACATATTCTGCACACACTGCCACCACCCTCTAACACTCTCTGGACATGTTAGCTTCACTTTAATATCTAAAACTATTCATGTGTTCTGGATGCTTTGGGTTACATTCTGTTTTTGTGTGAGGTTTTGTTGCTCTAGTGACAAGATTGATAAGATATCATCACTGGTCTTAAGTTTCAGAGCTCTCTAAAGAAGAACCAGGAAGCAACATTTTTAGAAGCAAAAGAAGAATGATTGACACACTCAGTCTGCATCCTACTAAACTCCTGACATCTTTAACCATGGGTGTTTGATTCTTGAGAACTGTATTTTTTTAAAGTAAAGTATATGTGTTCTTATCCAATTTCTTAACCAAATTGAATTTTTTCATGCAAATGCTTTAAGATCTCTTCAGATCCTGACCATACAATTGGGTATCATTTGAGCATCATTTCTTTCTGTCCCTTCTTTGGTGGCCCTGTTGGCTGCATGCCATATTCAAATTACATCCCTAATTCTATTTGCCACTGCATACAATGTGAACTTAAACAGGCCAAAAGACTTTGCCACATGTAAGCTGCATTAGCTTTTAAATAGTTATTCAGATACATGATGTTTACATTAGTTCCCAGTCAGTCAAGTGAGTCTGTTCAACATATTTTGGCAGAGAAAATAATAGTAAAAATATGTATTAGTATTATATATCACATCTTTCCTGAGCATTTAGAATTGTGCTAAAATTTGGATCTGGCTTTGCCTTTCGTGATATACTTTTAAACAGAAAGCAAATAAAAGGCATGCTTTCAGAAATAACTAATTTGCAAATGTGACTCACTACTAAGTTTGAGAGGAACAGTTAATCCATTTGCTGAAGGATGGTGTAGCAAATATAGACAAACACATTTTATGGATATTTTTTAAATATAATTTTATTGAATATTTGATTCTTATTTACTTGCCAAGTATTTTCATTCTCTTATTAGTAAAATTCTGTCATTATCATTATGAATTAAATTAATTCCAATTGATAATTGTTTTAATAAACAACTCACATCTAATATATATTGAGCCATGGTATGGATAGTACATCATATTAGATAATTATAGCTAATTCATTGATATGCAAAATCATCATAAAAAATTAACATGTGAAACACTGAAATTTCAAGTCAACAGTTTGTGTTTTAATACTGATGAGTATCATTTGAAAAATGGCAGATAGGGTTGGAGAGATAGCTTAGCATATAACTCTTACAAAAGACTCAAGTTCAGTTCCTGGCACCCATACCAGGCTTCTCACAACTGCCTAGGACTCCAGTTTCAGGGCAGCTGCTTCTCTTCTGGTCTTGACAGGCAGCTGCACTCTAATGCAAATGTTAACAAACATTTACACAAATATACATTCACATAATTAAAAGCTAAAAGTAAATGTTCGAGGGAAAGTAATGAGTAGAGTGTTCTCTGGAAGGAGAGGTAGAAGAGATCACTTTCATATAGCTACCCAATCTTGCTAAGTAGAACCTGCAGATGAATACATGAGAAGAGTCTGCCTCTAAGACCCTTTTGAACTATCTGCAATATCATAAAATTCTTAATGGAACTGGTAGCTTTGGAATTATACTTGAAAAAATAGTGTGCACCATAAATTTGAAGTAGAGAGATTCTGAAGGTCTGGGTATAATTGAGAAGCTAGCATTTTAGCACAGGAAATAGATGACAAGAATATGAATTTGTGTGGAGAATCTATCCTCAGAAGGCAGATGTAAGAGAATTGATTGGTTTAAATACTCATTGAATGTGAGTAAGATAGAAATGGAATAAATCAAACATGCTCCAAGCTCATCAGTGTGTCAAGGAGAATGATTACTTTGATAGATAGTGGATTTAAGAAGAGAATTCAGGTGGGCTGAAATGGGAAAAGTATTGCATGTTGCCACGAAATTTGTATGTATCGAAGAATCAGACATTGCAGGAAATGCAACCTGGCCAGCAAGGGGGCATAGCTCCGAATGAAAACAAAGCATGCAGACAATTCAGATGCCTCTTTCCTTATTTGCTGAGAAGTATTAACCTGGGGACTTAAGTCTGTGCCCTACTTTCTTCGTCTGTAAAATGGAGATAACAATAAGACCCCTAGACAATAATGAATTCATACTTTTTGAAAGGATATTTGATACATGATGAACACTCGGTGTGTAGACTCATTAGTCGTTATCTTTATCCAGAATTCATTCCTAAATGCCAGGGCTGAAATAGCCAGCTAATATCTTGACATCTAGCTTTAAATTCATAACGATTGGTTTGGCTATTGACAAAAAATTCTCACCAAGTGTTTTTAACATCAGTTATGCTCCTTAAAATTTTATTTCCTCTTTCCAAAGTACAAAATGTCATCAGTAGAGTTTCACGTGTTGTGCACATTTTTTCCTGAACTTAATTTCTAATTAATTCTGCATCATTAAAACACGTCTTGCAACGTGTACATACTCAAGATGTACAAAAATGGATGTATTGATGAAATCTCTCACAATCTGCCTGTAATAGCCCAGTTATTCCCCTGTATTACAACTTCAAAAGGCTGCAGTTGGCATCAAGAACCTGAATGTCTTCTCGTCATCATTTTTCAATCAAACAACATATACTAAAGACCATTTTCTCATATCTCAATTTCAGTCTGTCCTATGCTGGACTATGGACATTCTTATTTAGATTACATTAATTGCCTTATGCAAGCACCCTGAAAGTTTACCATTGCTCATGTGATTAAAAAATAGAGAGAGAGAGACTCTTCATGGAATGATGCCTGCCTCCTCTACAGGCATGGGCGCCCTCTGAGGTAAAATACTATTACTTAAACTCAGTCACCCGTCATAACACTGTTAGCAATGCGTGGACCAAAACAAGGTGTTTTGGGCACCTCCTGTGTTTATTTACACCATTATCTCTGCTTATAATAGCCATTTTCAATGAATTCAAGGCTCTTACCCACTTTTTCTTCTAAGCGGTTTAGTGTGTCTGGTTTTATGTTGAGGTCTTTGATCCACTTGGATTTTAGTTTTGTGCAGAGTGGTAAATATGGATCTATTTGCATTTCTCTACATGTAGACATCCAGTTAGACCAGCACCATTTGTTGAAGATGCTGTCTTTTTTCCATTGAATGGTTTTGGCATCTTTGTCAAAAATCAGGTGTCCATAAGTGTGTGGATTTATGTCAGGATCTTTTATTTGATTCCATTGATCCACCAGTCTGTGTCTATGCCATTACCATGCAGTTTTTAGTATTGTTGCTCTAGAGTACAGCTTGAGATCAGGGATGGAGATACCTCCTAAAGAGCTTTTACTGTAGTGAATTGTTTTAGCAATTCTGGGTTTCTTGTTGTTTCATATGAAGGTGAGAATTTTTCTTTCAAGGTCTGTAAAGAATTGTGTTGGTAATTTGATGGGAATTGCATAGAATCTGTAAATTTCTTTTGGTAAAAAGGCCATTTTTACTATATTAATCCTGCCAAGCAATGAGCATGGGAGATCTTTCCATCTTCTTATATCTTCTTCTAATTGTTCTTCAGAGACTGGAAATTTAGAACACCAAAAGCACCAACTAAAAGCAAAAATCAATAAATGGGACCTCATGAAACTGAAAAGCTTCTGTAAAGCAAAGGACACTGTTGTCAGAACAAAACGACAACCTACAGATTGGGAAAGGATCTTCACCAACCCTATATCTGACATAGGGCTAATATCCAGTATATATATAAAGAACTAAAGAACTTAAACAGCAAAAAATCAAGTAATCCACTTAAAAAATGGGGTACAGAGCTAAACAGAGAATTCTCTGCAGAGGAATATCAAATGGCAGAAAAACACTTAAAGAAATGCTCAACCTCATTAGCCATCAGGGAAATGCAAATCAAAACGACCCTAAGATTTCACCTTACACTCATCAGAATGGCCAAGATCAAAAACTTAAAAGACAACACATGCTGGAGAGGTTATGGAGAAAGGGGAGCCCTCCTCCACTGCTGGTGGGAATGTAAACTGGTACAACCACTCTGGAAATCAATCTGGCGCTTTCTCAGACAACTAGGAATAGCGCTTCCTCAAGATCCAGCCATACCACTCCTAGGCATATACCCAAAAGAGGCTCAAGTACACAAAAAGGACATTTGCTCAACCATGTTTGTAGCAGCTTTATTTGTAATAGCCAGAAACTGGAAACAGCCCAGATGCCCCTCCCTGGAGGAATGGATGCAGAAATTGTGGTACATCTACACAATGGAATATTACTCAGCAATAAAAAAAAACAAGGAAATCATGAGATTTGCAGGTAAATGGTGGGATCTGGAAAAGATCATCCTGAGTGAGATATCCCAGAAGCAGAAAGATGCACCCGGTATATACTCACTCATATAGACATATACTATAGGATAAACCTACTAAAATCTGTACACCTAAAGAAACTAATCAAGAGGGAGGACTCTTGCTAAAATGCTCAATCCCCATCCCGAAAGGCAAAGAGGATGGACATCAAAAGAAGGAGAAAGAGGGAACAAGTCAGGAGGCTGACACAGAGGACCTCTGAAAGGCTCTGCCCTTCAGAATATCAATGCAGATGCTGAGACTTATGGATAACCTTTGGGAAGAGTGCAGGAAATCTTAGGAAAGAAGTGGGAAACAGTAAGATATGGAAAGGAAAGGTACTCCACAAGGAGAGCTACAGAACCAAAAAATCTGAACACAGGGGTCTTTCCTGAGACTGATACTCCAACCAAGGACTATACATGGAGATAACCTAAGACCCCTGCACAGATGTAGCCCATGACAGTTCAGTATCCAAGTGGGTTCCATTGTAATAGGAACAGAGACTGTCTCTGACATGAACTGATTGGTCTGCTCTTTAACTACCTCCCCCTGAGGGAGCATTAATCAAAATTCACCTGATTCATCCTTTCTCTAAAAACTTAACAGTCATCTCTGCTCGCATCTTTTCTGTACCTCTTATGTGTCCTGTCTTCTCCACAAGTCCTTATCATAATCCACCTATTGGAGTACAAGTAACCTTAAATTAATCAGTTTGTTTAAATGTTCATTTCACTTTATCAGACAGTTAAGCAAAAGCACAACACAGCTTGACAGGAGGAATACTCAGTATTCCATGTTTCCTGAATAAGTGTTCTATACTTAAGGAGGCTCACTCCCTAACATACTCAAGCTAAAGCTCAGGAAAGTGACAACCATACACCTTTCTTAAAAGTAAAATCAAAGAAATCTTAATTACCTGATAAAAATGCTTGGAGTTGATTTGAATATCCAGATACTTCACATTTTTTTTCTATAAATCTAAAAGTACATTACTAGAAAGAAAATAAAATCCTTAGGTTCAAAGTAATGAGTTTGCACCAACCATTCCCTTGAAAATAATTTTACCATTCCTTTCCAAAGTAGACGTGTCACCAGTGGAGTTTTACATGAACTTACATTTTGGCTAAACTTCAAATTTTATTAATTAATTGGCTTCATTAAAACATTCTGTAACTTTGCACCAAGTGGATCTTCAAGGTTGGAGGGAATTCTTTTTCTCCACCATCCTGTGGCTCTTTTTACACAATCCTTGCACAGACAAAAAATAATTATACTGAACTTTGGGGTACTGTTTAAAAATGAAACACATTAAAATCATTAAAACACAGACCTTAATTCCAGTAACACTTCAGCTAGAACAGATCTTCCTTTTTTTTCATGTTAAAACATTTTACTTGATTCCACCTTAAGCAATGTTCTAGTCAGAGAATTATACTAATATTCTATGAAATTGGAAGAAAATAAAACTTAAGACAGCAATGCAGTACAGATATCATGATGTAATGCAAATACTTCCACTCACAAATACCCACACACTGTCGAGTTAATGACACCAAAGTGATCTCTCAGAACCATCCACTTGAATTCATATTCTCAATGACTCAGTGACTCTGAGCCATAATGACCCAAGTTATTTCATAGGTAAACACAATCAGTCTCTTAGATCTTTATAGGGCAAATAAGTTATTGGAAAATTGGTACATTTGCCAGCTAATGGTACAGAATTAAATTGAAATACATTGTATAAATGGGACTGATACACTCTGGGATTAAATCACTTAAGAAAAATGATATTGTTAATTAAAGTTATGCACTACTGAGTTCATCAGCTCATGCCCAGATTGACACAAAAAGCTTAGGAAATAATGTTTTCCTCATTGCAAACAAGATTGGAAGCAGCAACGTTCAAAGATTAAAAAAGTGGCAACATGAATAACTACTCCAGTGATTTGTGAAAATACCACATTAGATAATGAGGGACAGTTTCAAGCTAAACAGGAGGACTGACTGTCGCACTGTAGGAGCTTATCTTAAAAGATTTTCTACATGCATCTGTGTTTTCAATGGGCTGGTCCCCATTAGCCCACCCTAGCCTGAATTTCCTCTCTGCTGTCATGAAGGATGTTTGTTCAGAGTCACTGGCGCTTTTCTCCTTCTTCTGATGTCTATCCCATTTGCCTTTCTGACTGAGGATTGAGCATCTTATCCACAGTCCTCCTAGGATAGGATTGAGCATTTTATCCTAAGTCCTCCTTGCTTAGCTTCTTTAGGTGTACAGATTTTAGTATGTTTATCCTAGAGAGAAAACAGGGAATAGGACAGGAGCTTACCACAGAAAGACTCTGAAAGACTCTACCCAGCAGGGTATTGAAACAGATGCTGAGACTCATAGCCAAACTTTGGGCAGAATGCTGGGAATCTTATGAAAGAAGGGTGAGGGTAGAAAGACCTGGAAGGGACAGGAGCTCCAAAAGGAGAGCAACAGAACCAAAATAAATCTGGGCCCAGTGGTCTTTTCTGAGACTGATACTCCAGCTAAGGACCATGCATGGAGATAACCTAGAACCCCTGCTCAGATGTAGCCCATGGCAGCTCAGTGTCCAAGTGGGTGCCCTGGTAAGGGACTGTCTCTGACATGAGCTCAGTGGCTGGCTCTTTGATTGCCTCCCCCTGAGGGCAAGGGGAAGCCTTCCCAGTCCACAGAGGAAGACAATGCAGCCGGTCCTGATGAGACCTGATAGATTAGGGTCAGATGGAAATGGAGGACAACCTTCCCTATCAGTGGACTTGGAGAGGGGCAGGTGGGGGGAAGAAAAGGGAGGGAGGGTGAGATTGGGAGGGGCAAGGATGGGAGCTACAGCTGTGATAGAAAGTGAATAAACTGTAATAAATTTAAAAAATTTTTAAAAAAAGAGTCACTGGTGCTCTTCTTACAAGGCTATCAGTTGATGCTCTAGCTCGCTGTTTAACTCTTGTTAATTTTCATATCCTCTCAACTAACATTAACCTTCACAGGCTTGCCATCAACATTCATGATATCTTAATGTTTGCTCAGAGCATGCTTTCTGTCCTGTTTCTATCCTTCTCCTATATAATCTCAACAGGATCAGAGCTTCATTAGCACTTTATTCTAATCCAGGCTCTCAGTGTAGTGAATGGTACAGAGTCATCAATTTCAGCTACTGGAATATCTTAGACGTGCCCCCCCCTTTTTTCATTTCATCTGTCCTTACAAATGTACTGCATCTTGTTGCCCACTTCTGCTTCCTTTTCCCCATTCCATGTCTTCCTGATGGGTTTTTATGCCACACTAAAAAGTCAATGAATTCTGCCACCATCACTTCAAATTTGGAAAAGGCACTCCATTGATTTTAGAATTGCAGTTTTTCATCTTATCCTACACAACAGTTTAGTCGCACTTCTGCTCACTTTTCTAACGCATTCTAAACCAAGATTTCATCTCAGTCTCCATGATTCAGCTATACTGCTTCCTTGCAAACCTTTCAAACCCATCCCACTTCTCAAAGCTTATTACAAGAATGTCTGCCCTATGGGGCTCACGTATATCCTCTGCACATCAGTAAACTATTTATTTAATGGAAAACTCTTTCCATAGAATCTCAGATGTCTGTTTATGTTTACTGTTGTTGATGACTTGTTTCCCCACTTTTCTTTTATTTGCAGATTATAATATAATGACATCATTCTTCCATTCCCTTCCTCCCTCCAAGACTTCCCATATACCCCTCATTGTTCTCTTTCAAATTCATGTTCTCATTTTTTTTGTTATTACATGTATGCTTGTGTGTATTATGTGTTGTGAATGTATGTATGTATTGTGTATGTATGTATGTATGTATTCCTAAATATAACAGTTTAATCTGTATAATGTTACTTGTATCATGACTGACCAACTGGTATTGGATAACCAATCGATTTGCTTTTCCCTGGAGAAAAATATTTCTCTGACTCTCAGCGTGTATAAATGTCCTGTAATCCATTGTTAGGCTTTGGGGACGGGGACTTTCCCCAGTTTACTTGGGAGATATACTGTAGTCCTTGTATAGCTTATGTTTAGGCAATCATGGCGGTGAGACTGTGTGTGTAGTATCTGCTGTTACTGGGACTATGTATGTTTTATTTACCTATTTTGAAATTTTTTTTCTTTTTTTAATTTTATTTTTTTTTCTTATCAGTTACAATTTATTAACTCTGTATCCCAGCTGTATCCCACTCCCTCATTCCCTCCCAATCCCAACCTCCCTCCCTCATCTCCACCGTTGACCCTTTCCAAGTCCAAGATGGGGGGGGGGACCTCCTTTTCATTCATCCGATCCTGTTTTATCAGGTATCTTCAGGACTGGCTGCAAAGCTCTCCTCTGTGGCCTAACAGGACTGCTCCTCCCTTGGGAGGTGGGGAGGTCAAAGAGCCAGCCATTGAGTTCCTGTTAGAAATAGTCCCTGTTCTCCTCACTATGGGAAACCAATTGGTTACTGAGCTACCACAGGCTACATCCGAGCAGAGGTTCTAGGTTATATCCATACATGGACCTTGGTTGAATGTCAGTCTCAGAAAAGACCCTGTGCCCAGATATATTTGGTCCTTGTGGAGCTCCTATCCTTTCCCCATCATACTAACTCCCTTTCTTTCATATAATTTCTTGTACTCTGCCAAAGGTTTGGTCATGAGTCTTTGTATCTGCTTTGAAAACACTGCTAGTTAGAGTCTTTCAGATGCCCTCAGTAGACTCCTGTCATATGTTCAATGCACATCCCATCTGTCTTTCTAAATGAGGATTGATCATCTTACCCGATGTCCTCTTTCTTGATTATCTTTTGTAGGTGTATAGATTTCCTTATCTTTATCATATCTTATAGGTTTATATAAGTGAGTATATACCGTGTTTGTCTTTCTCCTTCTGGGATATTTCACTCAGAATGATCTTTTCTAGATCCCACCATTTGCCTGCAAATTTCATGATTTCCTCCTTTTTGATTGCTGAATAGCATTCCATTGTGTAAAAACACCACAATTTCTGTATCCATTCCTCCATTGATGGACATCTGGGTTGTTTCCAGCTTCTGGCTATTATAAATAAAGCTGCTACAAACATGGTTGAGCAAGTAGCCCTTTTGTGTACTTGAGCAAACTTTGGGTATATGCCTAGGAGTGGTATACCTGGGTCTTGAGGAAGCACTAGTCCTAATTGTCTGAGAAAGCACCAGATAGATTTCCAAAGTGGTTGTACCAGTTTACATTCCCACCAGCAGTGGAGGAGGGTTCTCCTTTCTCCACAACCTCTCCAGCATGTGTTGTCACTTGAGTTTTTCATCTTGGCCATTCTGATGGGTGTGAGGTGAAATCTCAGGGTCGTTTTGATTTGCATTTCCCTGATGGCTAATGAGGTTGAGGATTTCTTTAAGTGTTTCTCTGCCATTTGATATTCTTCTGTCGAGAATTCTCTGTTTAGCTCTGTTCCTCATTTTTTAATTGGATTATTTGGTTTGCTGCTTTTCAGCTTCTTTAGTTCTTTGTATATACTGGATATTAGTCCTCTGTCAAATAAAGGGTTGGTGAAGATTCTTTCCCAATCTGTACGCAGTCGCTTTGTTTTGATGACAGTGTCCTTTGCTTTACAGAAGCGTTTCAGTTTCATGAGGTCCCATTTATTGATTGTTGCTTTTAGAGCCTGTGCTGTTGGTGTTCTGTTCAGGAAGTTGTCTCCTCTGCCAATGAGTTCTAGGCTGTTCCCCACTTTTTCTTCTAACAGATTTAGAGTATCTGGTTTTATGTTGAGGTCTTTAATCCACTTGGACTTTAGTTTTGTGCAGGGTGATAAATATGGATCTATTTTCATTTTTCTGCATGTAGACATCCAGTTGGACCAGCACCATTTGTTGAAGATGCTGACTTTTTTCCATTGAATGGTTTTGGCTTCTTTGTCAAAAATTGAGTATTCATAGGTGTGTGGGTTCATTTCTGGGTATTCTATGCAGTTCCATTAATCCTCCTTTCTGTTTTTATGCCAATACCATGCAGTTTTTATTACTATTGCTCTGGAGTACAGCTTGAGATCGGGGATGGAGATACCTCCAGATGATCTGTTGTTGTACAGAATTGTTTTGGAGATTCTGGGTTTTTCTTTCTCCATATGAAGGTGAGAATCTTTTTTTCAAGGTCTGTAAAGAATTGAGTTGGTATTTTGATGGGAATTGCATTGAATCTGTAGATTGCTTTTGGCAGGATGGCCATTTTCACAATGTTAATCCTACCAATCCATGAGCATGGGAGATCTTTCCATCTTCTGAGATCTTCTTCAATTTCTTTCTTCAGAGACTTGAAGTTTTTTTCAAACAAGTCTTTCACTTGCTTGGTTAGTGTCAGCCCAAGGTACTTTATGTGGTTAGTGGCTATTGTGAAGGGTGTTGTCTCCCTAATTTCTTTCTCAGCCCTTTTGTCTTTGGTATAGAGAAGGGCTTCTGATTTTTTTGAGTTGATTTTATATCCTGCCACTTTGCTGAAGGTGTTTATCAGTTGAAGGAGTTCTCTGATTGAATTTTTGGGGTCGCTCATATATACTATCATATCATCTGCGCATAGTGATACTTTGACGTCTTCCTTTCCAATTTGCATCCCCTTGATCTCCTTTAGTAGTCTTATTGCTGTGGCTAGGACTTCAAGTACTATGTTGAAGAGGTATGGAGAGAGTGGGCAGCCTTGTCTTGTCCCTGATTTCAGTGAGATTGATTTAAGTTTCTCTCCATTGATTTTAATGTTGGCTATAGGCTTGCTGTATATTGCCTTTACTACGTTTAGATATGTGTCTTGTATCCCTGATCTCTCCAAGACTTTAAACATGAAAGGGTGTTGGACTTTGTCAAATGCTTTTTCAGCATCTAAGGAGATGATCATGTGGTTTTTCTCCTTCAGTTTGTTTATGTGGTGGATTACATTGATGGATTTCCATATGTTGAACCACCCTTGCATGCCTGGGATGAAGCCTACTTGGTCGTGGTGGATGATATCTTTGATGTGTTCCTGGATTCGGTTTGCAATATTTCATTGAGTATTTTTGCGTCAATGTTCATAAGAGAGATAGGTCTGAAGTTTTCTTTTTTTGTTGGGTCTTTGTGTGGTTTAGGTATCAGGGTGACTGTTGCTTCATAGAATGAGTTTGGTAATGTACCTTCTGTTTCTATTTTGTGGAATAGTTTGAGGAGAATTGGTGTGAGCACTTCTTTGAAGGTCTGGTAGAATTCCACGCTGAAACCATCTGGCCCAGGGCTTTTTTTGGAGGGGAGACTGTGAATGACTGCTTCAATTTCCTTGGGGGATATAGGGCTATTCAGTCTTTCTACCTGACCTTGACTTAGTGTTGCAAGATGGAATCTATCAAGAAAATTGTCCATTTCATTTAGGTTTTCAAATTTTGTGGCATATAGTCTTTTGTAGTATGACCTAATGATTGTTTGAATTTCCTCAGTGTCTCTAGTTATGTCACCCTTATCATTTGTGATTTTTCTGATTTGAATAGATTCTCTCTGCTTTTTAGTTAGTTTGGCTAAGGGTTTGTCTATCTTGTTGATTTTGTCAAAGAACCAGCTTTTTGTTGCATTGATTATTTGAATAGTTTTATTTGTTTCTAATTGATTGATTTCAGCCCTGAGTTTGATTATTTCCAGCCTTCTGCTCCTCTTGGGTGTATCTGCTTCTTTTTTTTCTAGGGTTTTCAGTTGGGCCATTAAGTTGTTTGTATGTGATGTTACGAATTTCTTCTTGCAGGCACTTAGTGCTATAAATTTTCCCCTGAGCACTGCTTTCAATGTGTCCCATAAATTTGGGTATGTTGTGCCTTCATTTTCATTGAATTCTAGGAAGTCTCTAATTTCTTTCTTTATTTCTTCCTTAACCCAGCTGTCATTGAGTAGCAAGTTGTTCAGTTTCCATGTGCCTGTAGGCTGTTTGTTATTTCTGTTGTTGTTGAGGTCCAGCTTAAGTCCATGGTGGTCAGATAGAATACAAGGGATTATATCAATCTTTTTGCATTTGTTGAGGCTTGCTTTATGACCAACTATATGGTCTATTTTGGAGAAGGTTCCATGAGGTGCTGAAAAGAAGGTATACTCTTTTGAGTTTGGATGAAAATATCTGTAGACGTCTATTAGGTCATTTGATTTAGGGACTCTGTAAGTGTTTTTATTTTCCTATTTGTTTTCTAATTGATCTGTCTAGTTGATCTGTCCCTTGGTGAGAGTGGTGTGTTGAAGTCTCCCACTCTTAAGGTATTAGGATCAATGTGTGATTAAAGCTTTAATATTGTTTCATTTATGAATGTAGGTGCTCTTGTATTTGGGGCATAGATATTCAAAATTGTGATGTCTTCTTGGTGGATTTTTCCTTTGATGAGAATATAGTGGCCATCCTTATCTTTTTTTATTAACTTGGGTTGAAAGTCTATTTTATCAGATATTAGGATGGCTACTCCAGCTTGTTTTCTGGAACCATTTGCTTGAAAAACATTTTTCCAGCCCTTTACTCTGAGGTAGTGTTTTTCTTTGTTGCATAGGTGTGTTTCTTGGATGCAACAGAATGTTGGATCCTGTTTCCGCAACCATTCTGTTAGTCTGTGTCTTTTTATTGGGGAGTTGAGTCCATTGATGTTGATAAATACTAGTGACCAACAATTGTTACTTACTTTAGATGTGGTTTTGGTGGTGTCACTGAGTTTCATTGCTTGAATTCTTTTGATTTTTTTTGATGTGTAGTTATCTATTTCCTCTGTTTCCTTAGATGTAGTTGTTTTTTTTGGTTTGGAGTTTCTCTTTTAGTAACTTCTGTAGAGCTGGGTTACTATGTAGATATTGTTTAAATTTGTTTTTGTCATGGAATATTTTGAATTCTCCATCTATGTTGATTGAAAGTTCTTGTATTCTGTTGGTGATGCTTACCTTTGTAGTTCCCAATCTTTTCTCTATGTTCTCCAGCTCCTGGTTTTTCTCTATTTGTGGTTTTTTTTTTATTGATTCTAATTCTGTTTTCATATCTTGCACCATTTCCTTCATCTGTTTGAATGTGGAGTCCTGCTTTTCAATGACAGCTTCTATTTTTTTCTCTGTTTCCTCTCTATGTGTCACTAATTGTGCCTCTACTTCGTTGGGTATAACTGCATGTATTTCTATGAGATCTTTGTTTATTTCTTCTTTATTTGCCTTTATTTGTGTGGACATTTCTTTGAGAGCTTTGTGCATTTCTTCTCTGTTTGCCTCAATTTTCGTGGTCATTTCTCTGAGTGCTTGATTTGTTTCCTCTTGATTCATCTCGATTTCTTTGGCTATTTCTCTGAGGGCTTTGTTCATTTCATCTTTATGGGCCTCTAATAGCTGGAGAAACATAGTTTTGAGGTCGTTTTCTTGTATATCTAGTGAATTGAAGTGTCCATTGTTTTCTGGGGTTCCTGGTGAGGTCATTATGTCCTGATTTTTGTTGGGAGTGTTCTTACGTCTGCCTCTAGACATCTGGTTATTTATAACCCTCACTATTTGTTCCTCGAGTTTGTAGTTTGGGCTATGATTGTCTCTTTCTGTTTTCTGAACTGTTTTTTCAGGAAGATGAGAGAGGTTCACTAGTTTGGGAGTATGCATTGTGGTTTCAGTTTTGCCTAAGTAAGGAATATGATGCCTGCACTATTCGCATGAGCTTTTAGCAGGCACAGTGTGCATGTGCGGATACTTTGACTATAGCAGTGGCCTGCAGGCCACTATTATGCAGTACTGTCTGAGATCCAGGAATTGTTTGCCTGGATTACCCTGGTGGACCCACAAGGCAGAGGCTTCAATGTTGGGGTCAGGTCACTATCCCAAGAATCCCTATGATTCACCCACACTAGGGGTGTGGGTGGCAGGGATCTCGTCTGGTTGCTTCTGTGGAAAGGCCCTGGGTCTGGGGCAATCTCTCCCTAGACGACTCATTCACTCTCTTGCAGGACCAGTTGGAAAGCACAGGGGTTACCCTTGCTCTCTACTCTCTGATTTGATCCTGCTGTGGAAAATGCGTGGGTAGGCTAACAACCAGCTCTATGACACTGTGGCCACAGGACTCTGTGTCCACCTTTCCTCTGTGCTGCCTCTCTGTCCTTTCCCTGTGCCAGCAGGAGTTATGTTGACTGGTCCCGGGGTAGCCAGGGAAAGAGTTAGGTTGAGTGTTCTCAATCCCAGATCCTGGGCCCAGATCTCTTTGCCAGAAGCAGCCTGGCAGAAGAACCTATGTTTGCTGATCCCAATAGAGTACCAGGTAGGGTTGAGTGTCCTCAGATCCAGAGCTTGGGTTTCTCTGCCAGGAGCCACTGGCTGAGCTGGAGAGGGGGTGCTGTGTCCTGTGGCAGGCTGCCTCTCTGTCCTTCCCCTCTGACCTTTCCCTCCACTAGGGCAAGCTTATGGCAGTGCTCTCAGGGAAGTGCCAGAAGGGGTTGGGACTTCTCAGTCCTGATCCTAAGCTGGGGTTTCTCTGCCAGGGGTGGGGGAGCCACTGGTGTTAGGACTTGGTGCTAGACCTTATTGTGCTGGACCCAGGAGAGTCTCAAGACGTGTAGAATGACCACAGTCCCAGATCCCAAGCTGAAGTTTGTTTGCTAGGAGCAGCCGGCAGCACTGGGGTTCTGGCACTGTGAAGCCGCTGTGTGCCTCTTTATCCTTCAGCTCTTCGGTGGCAGGGTTATGGCGGCGTGGGTATGGCGGCGTTTGGGGGAGTACCCAAAAGGATTGGGTTTTCTTAGCCCTGTTCTCGGGTTGGGGTACAGACAATGTGGTCTGTGGCAGCTTCTGCTGGATGCCTCCTGCCTCCTCCAAAGAGGGAGTAGGGATTTTGAGCTGGGCGTGCAGCTCTCCACGAGGCGGGAGCTCAGTTGTGATGGCAGCGGGTACCAGCGGTCAGCGAGACCTTCCAAGGAAAGACTGACCAGTGATCAGTCTTGCAACTTTCCTTCCCCGTGGGGTTTTCTTGCGACTGGGACTCTCAGTCTCAGGCACCCTTGTGTCCACCGATCAGCCTGGGAAAGTGATCAGGATACGCAGGTGTGCAGCTCCTGCCTGGAGACCCAAAGCCCTCATTAGCCGGGTTCTCTTCCTGGGTTCTGGCTGGGCAGCTGTGAGTGGACCCGACTGATTCCCACGCTGTGGGAGCCTCCCCTCACCTGGGAAACACGATCGCTGTATTTTTAGGGCCCAGAGTTCAGTCTCCTGGTCGCTGCACGGAGAGTGTTGTCCCGCTTCTCAGACACAGTGTTCTCCAGTCGTTGCCATCTTGGCCCCCTCCCCTATTTTGAATTTTTAAACTTAATTACTTTTTTAAACATTCTTATTTCTTGTGTGTGTATGTGTGTGTACATGTGTTTTCTAGACAATGCTTTCTTTCTACTGTACGTGGTTCTTTGCTTTCCATTTCTTCTAAAATAAACACTCCAAGCTTCATCTTCCTACTTGGCTGAGTCCAGTGAAGTAGAACCTCTATTAAATGAGCTGGCTAGTACAAATGGTAGGAAAGAATTTGTCCAAGTCCATTTTAATTTTTACTATACATACAGCTCAAGCTTTTTAATTTCAAAATCTTAAGTTATGTTCCACACATGCAATATGAATCTTAGAATATTTTAAAAATAAAGCCTTTGAATTTTATTACAATAAAAATACCTATGGTCATTATCAAATAACGTTTCCATATAAGATTTATAATATATATATATATTCAACTTGTATCCCCAGTGTGTAGCTTGGTGCTAAGGTTAATATTAAAGTTTTACAATCCTTCTTATCATACTGGGTGTGGAATATTTCATGAGAAACATCCAGTGCAACATCCTCTAGGGAGGAGTGCTTGGAACATGTCAAAAAAATACAAACATCACCACATGGGATAAAGACTTACTATAGAGTAAAGCGTTTTAACAAGCACATAAGACAGTTTCATAGGTTTATGAAAAACAACAAGTAAAATATCTTCCAAATAAAAAAACATGCTTTATAACAAAGCAAGAAAAGACATAAAAATGAAAAGCAATGGGAAGGTATGAGAGGAAACTTAACATTACAGGAAAGTAATTCAATTTGGGTCTTTGTCAGTTTTTGGCTGTGGGATAGGTAAAAGGATCAGATCTGTGTGGATCTAACATGGAAGCCTCCTTAAATGAGAATGAGCTCCCACGGTTTCACAAGGAACCCTGAAAGCTCCAAAATAGGAGAAAGCAATCAATAAATCTGTCCATCTGCAATGCTACCAACCCATCCCAATGACGAAGCCACTCACTCAGATAGAGTAATGGCACATATCTTAAGAGAAAAAAAAAACCTCTAGTCACCTATTGGATCTAAGGCCTGCCCAAAGATAGAAATCATGCCTGACACTGTAAATCTAGCCAACTACCCATGGATGGCAGTTGGAGAACCTACTACTTACTACCAGTTTCCTAACACAGTATTAAGCTCTTGTGCATACTAAATACATATATTATCGGTAGATAAATGTATGTAGCTAATATCACTCATCAAAGAGGCTTCATTTTGCTGTAATCAAGAAATCATTACAGAAAGCTACAATTAGTCAAAATGCAGAGATCAAATGATTGTGGGACTCCTACCCACAAATAATGCATTTACAATATAACCCTTACATGGAAGATGCAGGGAACACTGTAGAAAGGGAACAGAAATATTCTAAAATACAGAAGACCAAGAGCTTCTGTGAGATGTTTTTTGGTTGTTTGTTTGTTTGGTGGGTTTTTTCTGTGACTGATACTCCAAACAAGGACCGTGCATGGAGATAACCTAGAACCCCTGCACAGAAGTAGCCCATGGCAGCTCAGTGTCCAAGTAGATGCCCTAGTAAGGGGAATAGGGACTGTCTCTGACAAGAACTCAGTGGCTGGCTCTTTGATCACTTCCACCTGAGGGGAGAGCAGCCTTACCAGTCCACAGAGGAAGACAAAGAAGCTAGTCCTGATGAGACCTGATAGACTAGAATCAGATAAAAGGGGAAGAGGAAGTCCCCTATCATTGGACTGGGAGAGGGGTATAGGAGAAGAAAAGAGAGGGAAGGTGGGATTGGGAGGAGGTAGGGGAGGGGGCTACAGCTGGGATACAAAGTGAACAAACTGTAATTAATAAAAGTAAAATAAAAACAAAAAAGAGAGAGATGTGTCTAGTAGAGTTGACAGGAGGACTGAGAGTGAACATAGATAAGCTGAGTTGTATGAAATTCTCTAATTAATAAAATACTACAGAAAAAGAAAAAAGTAACACCAAAACTTGGGTTACTCTTAGAGATAATAAAAATAAGTTAAAATATTTGAAGTTTTATAGCCCTAAAAGTGCACAGAGAGAAACTAATTTACTGTACACATAGGCACATGAACATACACATGCTCACTAACATTGGACACTATCATATCATTTTTTTACAATTAGTTGCAAGAAGACTAGAAGTTTCAATGTAAAATTATGCCTAAGCAGCACGGCTTTGGTCGCTTCTCAATTCTCCACATCAAGCCTATCTCCCAGAATGAACAAGCGACCTCTCCCATGCTTTCAACATTCTAGGGTCTACGAAAACCACAGAAGGCTGTCCCTAGATGGCTTTTAAAATATCAGTGAAGCTTACAGAGGTTATAAAGCCCAGAGATTCTTAATTTTCGCTGTAGGTGAGGCCTAGGAAACAGAAGAATGTATTGTATTGGTCAGTTATTGGCCCTGTTGTAGCTAAGTGCACTTGAGACACATTCTCCTAGGAGTTCCTTGACAGTCATGTAGTCTAGATTATTCCTTACTGAAATAGTAGTATATGACACATATACTACCAAAAGATGTTGTGTGTGTGTGTGTGTGTGTGTGTATCTGTGTGTGCATGTGTGCGTGTGCACACACTCACGCTTGTGGCGTCTATGTATTTAATATTCATTACTGGAGAATAATTCGAGTCCACAGCAAGATCATGGTAAGCTACAATTGTCACTATAACGTACAAAAGGATGTGTAGAAATGACATTCGTAAACAGCTGAGATGGCATCTAACACAGCCAACTCTTGGAGGTAGTATTCAGTAATTGATCATCCAAAAGACACCTTTCTTACAAAATAAATCAGAGAGAAAAAATGAGGCTGAGTTCATGAGAACAGCTGATCTTACGAGCAGCTAAAGAAGAAAACAAGGTCTTCAAAGCATTCCAGATAAAGGAGGAACTTACTTTAGAAGGTCTTCATTCAACAGAATCATTTTAGTAGTGACCTCTGCACTGGCCCAAGGTCTCTGCTCTATCAAACAAAATTAAAACGTGGTTTGATCAGCATGATGAAACCAGTCAGAATCTGCAGTAGCCAGAGAGCTGTCCAGTCCATCTAAATGAAAAGAGGCATTTATACAAACTTCTGTCCACTCTCCATTTGCTAGCCTCCAGTTCAAAAGTGCAGCTCAGCCCCTGTGGTAGGTCCAGGGAGTTAGGACACTGGAGCGCGGTGGGCGGCAGGGGCTGCTTGCCGCTCCCCCTCAGCCCTTCCGCCAGGTCACACTTTCACTTCCTACCGCAGAGGCCCAGGTGCAGTTCCGTTTGCCCATTACAGAGGTTCATGGAGGGCTTCAGCAGTTTGCTGTTCTGAGGGACCTGACACAATTTAATATGCAGGATTTTTTTTCTTTTTTCTTTTTATTTTTAGTTATATTTTATTAACTCTGTATCCCCACTATATCGCGCTCCCTTATTCCCTCCCAATCCCACTCTCCCTCCCTCATCTCCACCCTGCCCCTTTGCAAGTCCACTGATTGGGAAGGACCTCCTCCCCTTTCATCTGACCCTGTTTTATCAAGTATCTTCAGGGCAGAGTGCAGGGAATCATATGAAAGAAGGAGGAGTTAATATGCAGGATTTGAACCTCTCACTGCTAAGCAAGTCATCGTGATGCAAGAGTCCATAGCAGATGGTATTTGCTTTGTTTAAATATTTTAGGCCTCAAGACTCCAGAATAAAAGTTAAATAAATAAATGAAAAGAGGGAGGGGTCGTTTTCAGCATTTTCTCATTGCTTTCTGACACTGCAGTTTTTAGCTCAATGAGTCAGAAATTGCCAAGCACAAATAACAATGTCTTTTCAGCTTTCTCGAAATGCTAAGAGAAGACAAAATGCTGGCAGCGGTGCTTAAAATTTAATGTCATTTTGAAAACAAAACCCAAGAATTCCAAAGTAGAAATGAAAATACTGCAAGATAATACCAGAAATCCTAGGCAGATAAGATAAAAGCATTGAAATGCAAGTAACCTATTTCCCACAGTCTCCCCTCATTAACCCATCCCTCCTCCCCACCTGTTTTATACAGAAAAAAAAAAAAGTTTTGCTTTTAAAAGATGTGTATATGAATTTTCTTCCAAGGGTACTTTTGTAAGGAACATTTAAGTAAGAATATGCATAAAGATAGGCAATAAATTGGAATGAAGGTTAGGAAGAGGATAACACAAGGTAAATTACATGAAGAAAACATATTAACTCTAGGGAAAAGAAAATGAAAACATCTTCTAAATGACTTCACCATATTCTGAAACCTATAAAATACCATTCATGCATAAAACGGTGAAGTAATGTACTAAGAGATTTCTGGTAAATATAAATTGCATGCCCCATTTGTGATGTTGGTTTAAGTGTTGCCTTAAGTATTAAATTTAAAAACAAAATTGAAAAATCCATAGTCATAGAAAAGTGAGCCTCCCTCTGGATACACATTGTCTTTGAATAGGCGCAAAAATGACCCTTACTGATTTCCTTCCATTTTAGCGGGAGTGAATGACTTTCTGAGTCCTTCTTCTGGCCTTTCCACTACCTTCCAAATGAAAAGCCTAGAGCTGGCACTTAGCTCACCCTGCAAACCAGATAGCCCTGCTATCAGAACAGTTAGAGACATTACCCAGTTCTCACCTCACCCCAACATTACCCTCTCACACGTATGTACACACACAAATCGAACAAAAAGGTAAGGTGATGGCAAGCAATTTTCCAACGCAGCAGTTGATCTCTTAATCAATGTATAATTTCACAGCTTTGGAATGATAGTACTGATAATGTATTCAGTGACTTAACACATAGCACTGTTACTGGTGTTTATTTGCTTTTAATTCTTTCACATGAGGACATTACAATTGCAAAGGGACTGAGACACTGAAAGAGGATTTTGTCTCTTTCAAGTGAAATAATAGTAAGAGAATTGTTTGACTTTTTTATATTTTGTGTTTTCATTTGTTAAAATCCTGAACCACAATTATCAGTTCCAAAAAGTAAAGAATTAAGATACAAACTAATTATTTTTTTCAGACTATAATCTGTTGAGCTGGCATCTGAGCTCAAATAATAATTTCAATTGGTTTGGAAGCAGCTTTTATATGATTTCATGGTCTATGAAAAATCCATTTGGAAACCATGTGTGACATTTGTTTCAAATAGTGAGTTTATATATTTATCCTGTTTTTCCATTTTCAATCAACTGCCACCTAACGTATTTCTAGTATGGACATATGGCTACCATTACTCTGAAGCCAGTAGGATCTGCCTTCTTTAGGAAGCCATTGTTCAGACTTCTGTAATTTCTCATTCTTCATGAGAATCCAAAAATTGTGCATAGGTGGCTATTGAGATATAAGTCTGCAATTCTATGGCAGATACAAGAAACTGTATATCTTTGCGTTCTATTTAAATGATATTCATGTACACATTCAAAAGAAAATATATAATTGCTTAGAGTGTACCTTAGGCATAGTTAGGCAAAAAAACAAAAAAACACACTGTTTTGATTCATCTTTATTGGGAAAAGTGTCTGCAGATTTTAAAAAACATGAGCTTAATAGAAGCTAGAAGGATAATTTATTTTTATTCTTGTTAACTTTATAAATATACGTATTTGCTGTTGCTATAACCCTATGAATACTCCTACCCTAGCTATAGTATTAAGCATTAGCATAAACAACTGGGAATTAGCAAGTTACTTGTCAACTTTGTTTTGAGACTAGCTATGACTAGATTAGGAGGTGTTTAGTTAGCCTCTTCACTAGAATGCTCTGATAATTAAGCCCCCTCCAGATTACAACCTCCACAGCTCATGAGCTCCACACGTGGCTTAACTGCAGGGTTTCATGATGAATACAAAAAGACAACGTGCACATAACTGTGTGACGATCCCTGTGCCACTGATCAAAATATCTGAGAGTGTGTAGCTCGACTGAAAATTCATCACATCAGGGAAGCCATTTTTAACGACTCAGTGTGGGCCGATGGTTTCACTTTATCAATGCAATCAAAATTGTTGAACTGACAAAAGAATGAAAAAGTATTATCCAAACTCTGTAACAATTTAAAATCTGACAGATCACAAACTTACACACACACATACTCACATACAAAATAGCTGAAATTTTGTGTATCTTGAACAGAACTAATGTGGGAGGGACTGAGGTCATTATTTTTATTCTCTTGATTGCCCTGAACTTTATTAGCACTTTATAGAGAATATATAATATATAATATATAATATATAATATATAATATATAATATATACTACTCCATCTCTGATTTGGCATATATGAAAGCAGTTTCTTATGTTATTAAGGAATAAATTATTTTCCAAAGGACATTTTATTAATATGTGGCTGGTAGCCTAACAATGTTTTGCCTTTAAACTTGCAAGGGATCTTTAGAATTAGACTATAAAAACAGAATTATGGAGAGGATAATGTGAATGAATGAATGAATTATAGTTGTATTATTACCCAATACTCATTTCTTAAAAACTATTCAAAACAAATGATTAATTTCTGTCTGCTAGCCCAGGTTGAGCATCTGGCTCCTGTCCTAGAGCATAGCAGGAAATTTTCAATAGGACTTAACTTCTTTTTGCTGTCTTCAATCATATTGACAAGGCTGAAAGACTTCCCTAGGCTCTGTGAAAACAATCAGCAGGTTCAGCAACATTCTGAAACAGGGATTTCAAACTCAAGTTATTCTATAAGTATTCACAGATTTGCTATGTTCCAGTTCTTAGTACTTTGGAACAGTCTACACAGCTCACTGCAGATGTGAAAGGCAGGTACATTAAGCACTGGAGTGGGATGTTCTGAACACTGATTGGAAAAAGGAACACTGTGGAGACCTTGGATCAGTCTAAAATGATTGGTGCAGTGGTCATTCAAGTGGCACAGAGAAGACAATACAAAGTTGCCACAAAGAGAGAAAGAATACCTAGGAAACTGAGGGACTCCAAGGAATCCCAGGAGCAAGATTATAGCAAATCCCCATATAAAAATAGGCTAAGATTTAAATTACCCAAATGTGGACATCTAAATTTAGCTCTTTACCATCTAGCATTCTCATAGCAGTAGAAGCTATGTAGCTTAAGCTCCAAGTACGCTTCAGCCAGTTGGATACAACATTGTAACACAGCCAGTGGCCTTCTGGTGAAGCCAATCTAAATTCTCACAATATTTTTTAAGTTACTTTATTCATGCCTTCATGGTCTTTAAGACTTTTTAATCTCCCCCACCTCCACTCCGGCAATGGGCAAAGAGACACCTTGGTGGTGGTGTTCTTTTATCAGTCAGGGGCAGGGCAGATGGCAGTCTCTTGTTCATCCTAGCTTGACGCCTGACTTGGAGGTCAAAACTGTTTCATGCCTACAGCACGTGGAAACCAGACCAAATCAAATCAAATCCAGGCAGTGCAGCATGGGAGAAGGAAGGCAGACAGAGGCCTGCATTCCGCCAAGCCACCCAGATCAGACAAGGAATGACGCTGACAGACCTGCCCTCTACCTTATGGCACAGACAGCCCAGAGGCCCACAGAGATCCCACCTACACAACCCATCTAGGAAAAAGACAGCCGGAAACCTGCAGACAGACTGCCATGTCGCCCAGACACCTACCCTCCTGCGCATGGTATAGGCAGGCCATACACACCTATTCGCAGCCACGCAGTGCAGTTCAGGTAGAGAATGTCACCCAGGGGTTCCCACCAGCTGTGTGGCCAGCAAGCAGCAGAAGCCACCACAATGTGCAAGTATGTGGTGGACGGATGGTAGAGAAAAAGAAGTAGAACAGCTTAAACATCATGAAGAGAGACGGGACTGGAAAGGAGTATCCTGTTGTGAGTGGTGAGCCCTGTCCGCCGGGGCTATGGTTAGGTCCCAGCCCGAGTTACCACTGATGGGCATGTCTGATCAGTGCCTACTCAGCAGAAGAGGTTGGTGTTGAGGTCTGTGACTCATATTACCACTCGAGAACAATGGCACCACCCTGGTCAGGGCAGCTGCCCGGGATCAGGTGAGTGTCCAGGAGCTGTCCTGGACCCCGCCCCTCACTGGCTGCAGAGCACTGGAGATTTGGCACCACCTTATACTTTACACTGGTGGCAGCACTCAGGAAAGTGGGCTCCTGTGCTTCACCCAAGCAGCACAGTGGAGCTGGTCCTGGTGGGGACAGGGTGCGGTTATGTCAGCCCAGAGGGTATGAGAGTGGGAGAGAGGACTCCAGCAGTCGGGAAAGCTGCCCAGGGAGTCATAAGGGCTGCAGAGCTCTCCTTGCCCCTCATCAGCAGCAACACTCAGGAGACCGTCTCACCTGGACAGCACGGCAGAGCTGACCCTTGAGAGGGTGATGGTCAGCTAGCCGGAGGGTGCTAGAATAGGAGATCTGGCCCTGCCACTTGTCAGCTGTGAGGTTATGTGGATGGGGGGATGGGTGATGCCTATTCTCCTTCACTCCTAGACACCTGTGGCAATTGGGAGATCTGGCCCTGCCCCTCACCAGCTTTAGCACTCGAGAGAGTAGGTCCTGCACCTCTCCAGGGTCACACGGTGGAGCTTCCCCTGATGGCAAAAGCGCAAGTGAGCCAGACCCAAGGGGGTGAGAGCAGGAGATCTCCTTGTCCCTCACAGGCTGCAGCAAATGGGAATGTGGGCAGAAGAGTGGAGCTAGTTCTAGAGGCATGGTGCAGGGGTTAAGGGATAGTTGAGCTGGCTCTGGAGGATTGGGTGCAGATGAGCTGGCCCCTAAGAGCATGAAAGCAGGAGAGCTGATGCGGCCTCCTGCTGATTGCAGGAGCAGTGCTGGACAGCTCACCCCGGAGAATGAGCCACAGCACTGACCAGCTCAGCTACCACCCAGGTCCAGACTCAGGGTTCTGAGTTGGCCCAACCCAAAATCTACATCATCTGCAAATGGTTGGGATGCGTGGTGTTTCAGAACTGCAGCTTCTCCATGACTCCGGGCAACAACAGGGTCACTGGGAGGAGTCCCGGTGAGGATCCAATGTCACTCAAACAATGACTCATTGCAGGGAACATTTGCCAGTGGAGATGTATGGACAGATGGACACACTGTGACATACTACAACTTCCACAATGGGATGTTTTTTGTCGTTTTTTTGTTTTGTTTGTTTTTTTTGTGTGTGTGTATGTGTGTGTGTGTGTATTTGATTTGAGGGGCTCATGATGTGAAACTCACAAAAAATCAATAAAAGGTTTTAAAAATTAAATAAAAACTTTAAAAGATTTTGAAGTTAACAATTTTATAAATTAAATATCTTCACTGAAAATAAAACATTAATTAACATCAATATGCAAAATTCAATGCAGCAACAAATTTGTTACCCGAAGTTTTAACACGCGTTAATCAGTGCCTAGTGAGTGGATGATGGAAGTAAGATAATGCTGTAATAATCTCCAAAGTAATTTTCCTTTTGTATTCAACCCAGTTGATCCAGCACCATGTGTTTAAAATGTGTACGTTTTCATTATGGTTTGTTCTACTCTGTTTTCTTTGCTGTGGCATAATACTCCTGACTGTATCATTTATAGAGAAAAAAGATTTTGTTTTTTTCTGGTTGTTCTGGTTTTGGTTGTGTAGAATGGAAAGTCCAAAAACATGGCCCCAGTGATGAGCTTATGCTGCTTAAAATCTTGGTGGAAAGCAAAAGAGACAGAGTAAAAATTACAGGGAAGAACGGGCCTGGGCTCACCTGATAGCTAACATTCTGTGAACAGGCGGCTGATCTTTTCATGAGGAATATGACACACAGCCCCAACATTTCCCCTAGGCCCCATTTGTCAGCATACCCTCGTTGGGAGGACTTCCATCTCAGAAACATGATGGGGGCCACATTCAAACTAAGGCAGCTGGCTTTTGTACTTTCTCAGAAATCAGCGAAGCTGGGGTTGTAGAGCAACAGGTAGAGCACTTTTCTTTCAAGTCCCAGAACCCGAGGCTCAATCCCCACACTGTATAAACTGTGTGTATTAGTGCCTTCTAGCATTTAAGAGGTGGAGACTAAGGACCACAAGATCAAGCTTATTCTTGGTTACATAGGAAGCTCCAGGTCAGGTTCATCTACATTAGACTTTATCTCAATAAATAACAGTAACTACTAATAATAATATCAGTTGAAGGTATTCATGAATGTTTATTTTGGGTATCTACATTGTGAGATCTTTTGTGATTTTCCTTCTATCAATAATATCTAAGACAGTATACAAAAACTAATTTCTTTTACTTTGGGCTGCTCTTTCAGGAGTGTCTTAGAAATGCTGTGCCTGATGCCTTACATAAACATTTTAAAGACTCATCTATAAGACATGCTTTGGGGATTTTTATGGAGAGTCATCATCTTCACTCCATGCAGCCTTCAAATTCATAATCATAGTGTCTCTGGAAATTTATTTAGGTTATTTTTTTTTGCTTCTTTCATCAGCAATTTGTACTTTCCAGAATACTAATCTGTTGAATTTTGACTATGTGGTAAATGGAAGAGAATGTTAATGTCCATTGTGTTCATTGTCCATGCTTTCCTTACATCCTGTAGTCACAGTAATCTCACTTACTCTGTGGATTTGGGGTATATTTCCTCTGATTTGTTGTGTAAGCATAAAGTCATCTAGTGTTATTTATTCCCTCTTTTGTACTTTTTAATTTTATTTTCTGACTATGTTACAGCGACTATGCTGACTATAAATGATGAGGAAGGGTATCCTTACCTTGTTTCCAAAGTTTCCGGCTAAAGCTTCAGTCTTTTCAGTGAAAAAGCTGAGGCTCTTTTTTTTTTTTTAATAGACGTCCTCAATCAACTTCAGTGAGCTCTTTTAGTCTCAACTAAATATTTCAAAACAGATTTTTTTCATACAATGTCTTGTTTATATCTTCTCCCATCCCCCAACTCCTCCTAGATCCATTTGATTTGTTCTATTTGTTCTTCATTTTATCTTATCTTATTTATCTTTTTAGATCTTCCCTTATTCTTAATTAGTTAACTTTGTTAGAGCTTTTCTGTATAAATTGATAAGACATGATTTTCTCCTGCAGCCCACTGATATGATCCATTACACAGATTGATTTTACAGTGCTGATCCAGCATCAAATTTCTGAGGAAAACTCCAGTAGTAGTTCACAGTGACTAAATATCTTTACTAATTGTTAATATTTTTTGAAGATTTTTCTGTCTAAGCTCATAAGATGTTCAATATCTGCTCATTTTGTACTCTCACTGTCTGGTTTGGGTGTCTGGATAACACTGGCTTCCTATAAGCTGAAAACCATTAATTCTCCCTCTATTTTCCAAATTTGCTATGACATTAGTGTCAGTTCTTGAAATATTTGGTTGAATTCTTCAGTAAACTCATATTAGAGTGGAAATTTCCATTTCTGGAATTTTAAAATTATTCACTATCTGTATGTACGTACAATGAATTTATTCCAATCATCTATTATCAGATGATTGCATCCTCTTTGTCTTTTATTACTTGCAGCTTTTGAAACTTGACTTATTACTTCAAGGTTGTCAAGCTCCTACTGGCATGATGCACTCAGAGTGCTTCATGTGGCCTTGTTGAGTGCTGAGAGCCCAGAATGACCCTTTTGTCATGTCTTGTGTCGACACATGCCATCTCTCTCTCTGCTTCTATCTCACTCTTGTCAAATGTAATCACGTATATTGACTTTTTAAAAATCAAGTTTATTTCATGTATTTTCTCTACTACCTCACTGTTATTTTTAATTCTATATAATCCTGTTATTATTATGTCTTCCTTCATGGTTTAGGTATGCCCTGGTCCTTTTTCCTATAGTTTCCTATAGTGCAAACTTAGCTTGTTGAGGACCTACATTCTTTGATACTCATCCCATTGGTCATTATACATTTTTGACCTGAGATTCAGCTCAGGTCTACAAAGTTTAATACATTATTTTTTGTTTATATTTATGGCGATGCATTTTTGCTACTAATGTCCATATTTTTAATCTCTTTCTGTTATCTTTCTAGTTAGCAAATCTAATTTGTTTCTTTTTTTAATCTGCTATATTTAATTTAGTTAATTTTCAAAGACACTTTTATAGCATAGAACATGTGTTTCACTGGTAACTTAATACTTTAAAAATCCAATGGTTGTTGAGTGGAATTTTCTTCATGTTTCATTTGTGTTCTAAAGATACACTATTGTCCAGATATCACGTCTTTCTTAACTTTGTCTGGTTTTATATCATTTTCTAAAACCGAATTGTTGACGATTTCAGTGATAAATCTGATTTTTCTTTTACACTCGGTTTTGTTTTCTTTATTTTGAGGCTCTATCTTGGTATAGAAATATTTAGAATTATATTATATTTTTTTATTAAGCATGCTACCTATGATGTCATTATGTTAAATTTTTATTTTCTATTAAATCTACTTTTCTTCTTACTAACTTAACAATTATTGAATGAATTTCACATTAATTAAAATCAGTGTAATCTATCTTTGTATAGACTCATCTTCATCATTAAGTTAGAAGTAAGATTCTTCCAAATAACATATGTGTAAGTCATGTGTTTATTCATTTATTCTCTCTGAAATCTCTGTTATTTAAAGCATTTATGTCTAAGGTAATTATTATTGATAGTATTTAAGGTGGTTATATGATTATGTGAGATTTTGAAATCTGATTCTTTTACTCATGCTATTTTTTCTTTCCTATAATTACTTGGATAGTTTTACAATCTCATATTGGTTTATTTATACTGTTTTTGTATGCAGGTCTTTTGAATATTATTTAGAGTGACTTCCCTTAATATCCTATAATTTGAAATATATAATACCATTAAAGATGTCATTTGTGTAGATTTGTAAATAAAACATGGAACTTATTAGGACCTAACAATATCAGTATCCTTCAAAAAACTTGTGCCCACTTCCATTTATGTTTGTTTTTCTTCTACCCCTAATGCCTGACAGGCTTGCCTCCAAACTAGTCTTATGAAACCATTTTGCCAGTTGTGGTTCCCTCTTCTCGTATAACTCTTGTCAAGTTTACAAAACTCATCATGATATATATATTATATATATATATATATATATATATATATATATATATATATATATAT
>NW_026585689.1:5214118-5240760 GCF_907164565.1 Psammomys obesus | reverse complement strand
TATATATATATATATATATATATATATATATATATATATATATATATTCTTATTACTCTCTCCAAGTAGTCTCTTCTGTCTCCCTCCAATCCTTATCGATTCCTTATATCAACCAAGTTCATGACTTTGGTTTTGTTTTTGACCCATTAACCCATTAACTTTAAATATGGGTGGTTATCTGTGTAACCATTGGATTATAACTACACATTGGTGAAGTCACCAATGGGTAGAAAACTGCAGGGAGACACCAGAGGTACCCAAAACAGCACAGGCGTTTCCATTCCTCCTGATTGCCCACTAGCAGTAGTTCAAAATAATACGACACACGAGGGGGCGCCTGGTGAGCACTGTGTCTGAGAAGGGGGACAACACTCTCCGTGCATCAACCAGGAGACTGAACTCTGGGCCCTAAAACTACAGTGATCGTGTTTCCCAGCAAGAAATCCAGAAGCAGGGCCCTCTCAACTAATAAGGACCACAGTTACCACCCAGGTCTCTATGCTTGAGGTGAGCTGTAGCAACTCCTTAAAAACACTGGCCATCCAGTGACTATACCCAAAAAGCTGAGAAGGCTTCCTTCAGGAAAAACCATCTTCCTGCCAAAGGGATTCTCTCCACCACAGGAGTCCAGGAACAATCAGAAACTAACTTCAAACACCTAAGATAGCCCAATGGGTAGAGGACAGTGTAAAAGTTCAACCAACAAAAGCCAGAGCAATATGGCATCTCCAGAACCCAATTATCCAGGGGCAAAGAGCCCCAGACACCCCAGCATAATTGAAATTCAAGAAGATGACCTAACATCTATGCTCATGAAGAAGATAACAGAGGAAACAAATAAAATATGAAAAGAAATAGAGGAGGTGCATCCAAACAGTTTGTGGCCTTTAGAGAGGAAATGCTTAAATCACTGAATGAAATAAAAGAAACAGAGGATTGTTCAAACAAACAGCTAAAGGAATTGATGGAAAAACATGAAAATACAGTCAGACAGGTGAAGGAAACCAACAAAATGGCTCAAGACCTGAAGATAGAATTGGAAAAATTAAAAAAAAAACAAAAATGGAAGAAATTGTGGAGAGAAAGAACTTAGGGAAGAAAGCAGGAACTACAGAGATTAGCAAAACCAATAGGCTACAAGAAATGGAAGAAAGAATCTCACGTGTTGAAGATCCAATGGAAGAAATAGATGTATCTGTCAAAGAAAATGTTAAATCTAAAAAATTCCTGACACAGACATTCCAAGAAATTCAAGATACCATAAAAAGACAAAACCTAAGATTAATAGAAATAGAGGAAAAAGAAGATTCCCTGCACCAAGGCCCAGAAAATATTTTCAACAAAATCATTGAAGAAAATTTACCCAACTTAAAGGAGAGACCCATAAGAATACAAGAGGCCTACAGAGCACCCAATACATTAGACCAGAAAATAAAATCCTCCTGCCACATAATAATCAAAACAGTAACTATACAGAAAAAAGAAAAAAAATACTAAAAGCTGCAAGAGAAAAAGGCCAAGTAACATATAATGGCAAACCCATTAGAATCACACCTGACTTTTCAACAGAGACTATGAAAGCCAGAAGGGCCTGGATGGATATCATGCAGACCCTAAAAGAACACAGATGTCAGCCCAGGCTACTATACCCTGCAAAACTCTCAGTCCTCATAGACAGAGAAAACAAGATATTCAATGACAAAAACAAATTTCAGCAACACCTACAAACAAATCCAGCATTACAGAAGACACTAGAAGGGAAAATACAACCCAAGAAAACTAGCTACATTCAAGAAAACACAGGAAATAAATAACCTTACTACAGTAAAACAAAAAGCAACCGAGCACACAAACGTATGACCACAGCCAACATCAAATTCAAAGGATATAACAGCCACTGGTCATTAATCTCTCTCAACATCAATGGACTTAATTCTCCAACAAAAAAAAAAAAAACACAGACTAACAGAATGGAAGCGTAAACAAAACCCAGCAATCTGTTGTATACAAGAAACACACCTAAGTCACAAATATAGACATTACCTGAGGGTAAAGGGATGGAAGACGGCTTTCCAAGCAAATGGATGCAAGAAGCAAGCAGGAGTAGCCAGAATAATATCTGATAAAATAGACTTTCAACTAAAATTAATCAAAAGAGATGGGGAAGGACACTTCATACTCCTCAAGGGAAAACTCCACTAAGAAGACATCACAATCCTGAACATCTATGCCCCAAATACAAGGGCACCCACATTTGTAAAAGAAACATTGATAAAACTTAAACCACACATAGATCCCCACACACTAATAGTGGGAGACTTCAACACCCCACTCTCAACAAAGGACAGGTCAACTAAACAGAAATTAAACAAAGAAACAATATCTCTAACGGAGGTCATGAATCAAATGGACCTAACAGACATTTACAGAACCTTACACCCAAACACAAAAGAATTTACCTTCTTCTCAGCACCTCATGAAACCTTCTCCAAAATAGACCATATAGTTGGTCACAAAGCTAACCTCAACAGATACAAGAAGACTGAAATAATCCCTTGTATCCTGTCTGATCACCATGGAATAAAGCTGGACCTCAACAACAACAGAAATAACAAAAAGCCTACACACACATGGAAATTGAACAATTTGCTACTAAATGACAGCTGGGACAGGGAAGAAATAAAGAAAGAAATTAAAGTCTTCCTAGAACTCAATGAAAATGAAGACACAACATACCCAAACTTGCTGGACACAACGAAAGCAGTGCTAAGAGGAAAGTTCATAGCACTAAGTACCTTCAAGAAGAAATTCGAGACAGCTCATTCAAGCAACTTAATGGCTCACTTAAAAACACTAGAAAAAGAAGAAGCAGACACACCAAAAAGGAGTAGATGGCTGGAAATAATCAAACTCAGGGTTGAAAACAATCAATTAGAAACAAATAAAACAATTCAAAGAATCAATGAACCCAAGAGCTGGTTCTTTGAGAAAATCAATAAGATTGACAAACCCTTAGCCAAGCTAACTAAAAGGCCGAGAGACACCACCCAAATCAAGAAAATCAGAAATGAAACGGGGGACATAACTACAGACACTGAGGAAATCTAAACAATCATCAGGACTTACTTCAAAAGTCTATATGCCACAAAATTTGAAAATCTAAATGAAATGGACAATTTTCTTGATCGATTTGACTTACCAAAGCTGAATCAGGACCAGGTAAATCAACTAAATAGTCCTATATCCCCCAAAGAAATAGAAGCGGTCATCAAAAGTCTCCTATCCAAAAAAAGCCCAGGACCAGATGGCTTCAGCGCAGAATTCTACCAGACCTTCAAAGAGCTAATTCCAACTCTCTTCAAACTGTTCCATAAAATAGAAATAGAAGGAATATTACCAAACTCATTCTATGAAGCCACAGTCACCTTGGTACCTAAACCTCACAAAGACTCAAAAAAGAAAGAGAATTTCAGACCAATCTCCCTTATGAACATTGGTGCAAAATACTTAACAAAATACTTGCAAACCGAATACAAGAACACATCAAAGATATTATCCACCATGACCAAGTAGGCTTCATCCCAGGTATGCAGGGGTGGTTCAGTATACGGAAATCCATCAATGTGATCCACCACATAAACAAATTGAAGGAGAAAAACCATATGATCATCTCCTTAGATGCTGAAAAAGCATTTGACAAAATCAAACACCCATTCATGTTTAAAGTATTGGAGAGATCAGGGATACAAGGCACATATCTAAACATAGTAAAGGCAATATACAGCAAGCCTATAGCCAACATCACATTGAACAAAGAGAAACTTAAAGGAATCCCACTGAAATCAGGGACAAGACAAGGCTGCCCACTCTCTCCATATCTCTTCAACATAGTGCTGGAAGTCCTTGCTAGAGCAATAAGACAATTGAAGGAGATCAAGGGGATACAGATTGGAAAGGAAGAAGCCAAATTATCACTATTTTCAGATGGTATGAAAGTATACATGAGTGACCGACCCCAAAAACTCTACCAGGGAACTCCTCCAGCTGATAAACACCTTCAGCAAAGTGGCCAGATACAAAATTAACTCAAAAAAAAAAATCAGTAGCCCTCCTGTATACAAAACACAAAAGGGCTGATAAAGAAATTAGGGAAACAACACCCTTCACAAAAGCCACAAATGACATAAGGTACCTTGGAGTAACCCTAACCAAGCAAGTCAAAGACTTGTATAAAAAAAAATTTCAAGCCTCTGAAGAAAGAATTAGAAGAAGATATCAGAAGATGGAAAGATCTCCCATGCTCATGGCTTGGCAGGATCAACATAGTAAAAATGGCCATCTTACCAAAAGCAATCTACAGATTTAATGCAATTCCCATCAAATTGCTAACACAATTCTTTACAGATCTGGAAAGAAAAATTCTCAACTTCATATGGAATAACAAGAAACCCAGAATTGCTAAAACAATCCTCTACAATAAAAGATCTTCTGGAGGTATCTCCATCCCTGATCTTAAGTTGTAATATAGAGCAACAGTTTTAAAAACTGCATGGTACTGGCACAGAAACAGAATGGTGGATCAATGGAACTGAACAGAGGACCCAGAAATATACCCACACACTTATGGACACCTGATCTTTGACAAAGATCCCAAAACTATACAATGGAAAAAAGATAGCATCTTCAACAAATGGTGCTGGTCCAACTGGATGTCTACTTGTAGAAAAATGAAAATAGTTCCATACTTATCACCCTGAACAAAACTAAAGTCCAAATGGATCAAATACCTCAACATAAAACCAGAAACATTAAACGGCTAGAAAAAAAAGTGGAACTTTTTACCCTAGAACTTTTTTTTGCCCTAGAACTCATTGGTACAGGAGAAAACTTCCTGAACAGAACACCAACAGCACAGGCTCTAAAAGCAACAATCAATAAATGGGACCTCATGAAACTGAAAAGCTTCTGTAAAGCAAAGAACACTGTCATCAAAACAAAGCGACTGCCTACTGAGTGGGAAAGAATCTTCACCAACCCTTTATCTGACAGAGAACTCATATCCAGTATATATAAAGAACTAAAGAAGCTGAAAAGCAGCAAACCAAGTAATCCAATAAAAAAATGGGGAACAGAGCTAAACAGAGAACTCTCTGTAGAGGAATATCGAACGGCAGAGAAGCATTTAAAGAAATGCTCAACCTCATTAGCCATTAGGGAAATGCAAATCAAAACCCTGAGATTTCACCTTACACCCATCAGAATGGCCAAGATCAAAAACTCAAGTGACAACACATGCTGGAGAGGTTATGGAGAAAGGGGAACCCTTCTCCACTGCTGGTAGGAATGCAAACTTGTACAACCACTCTGGAAATCAATCTTGCGCTTTCTCAGACAACTAAGAATAGCGCTTCCTCAAGATCCAGCTATACCACTCCTAGGCATATATCCAAAAGAGGCTCAAGTACACAAAAAGGACATTTGCTCAACCATGTTTGTAGCAGCTTTATTTATAATAGCCAGAAGCTGGAAACAGCCCAGATGCCCCTCAACTGAAGAGTGGATGCAGAAATTGTGGTACATCTATACAATGGAGTATTACTCAGCAATGAAAAATAAGGAAATCATGAAATGTGCAGGTGAATGGTGGGACCTGGAAAGGATCATCCTGAGTGAATTGTCCCAGAAGCAAAAAGACACACACGGTATATACTCACTCATATAAACATACAACATAGGATAAACCTGCTGAAATCTGTACATCTAAACAAACTAAGCCAAAGAGGGGAGCCTAACTAAAATGCTCAATCCCCATCCTGAAAGGCAAAGAGGATGGACATCAGAAGAAAAAGAAAACAGCAAACAACCTAGGAACCTGCTATAGAGGGCCTCTAAAAGCCAGAAGAAGAAAACAGGAAATAAACTAGGAACCTACCACAGAGGGCCTCTGAAAGCCTCTGCCCTGCAGACTATCAAAGCAGATGCTGAGCCTGATGGTCAACTGTTGGGCAGAGTGAATGGAATTTTATGTAAGAAGTGGGACATAGCAAGAGCTGGAGGGGACGGGAACTCCACAAGCAGAGCAACAGAACAAGATAATTTGAACACAGAGAACTTCCCAGAGACTCATACTCCAACCAAGGACTATTCATGGAGAGAACCTAAAACCCCTGCACTGATGTAGCCCATGGCAGTTCAGTGTCCAAGTGGGTTACATAATAATGGGAAGAGGGACTCTTTCTGACATAATCTGATTGGCCTGCTCGTTGATCACTTCCCCCTAAGGGGGGAGCAGCCTTACCAGGCCACAGAAGATGACAATGCATCCACTTCTGATGAGAACTGATAGACTAAGATCAGAAAGAAGGAGAGGAGGACCTCTCCTATCAGTGGACTTAGGGAGGGGCATGCCTGCAGAAAGGGGAGGGAAGGTGGGATCGGGAGGGGAGGAGAGAGGGCCTTATGAGGGGATACAAAAGGAATAAAGTGTAATTAATAAAAAATTCAAAAAAAAAGAATACTACATAGACAAATGAAGCAACATCTATGTTAGAAGCTTCTTTTCTGTGGTTAGTTTTCAGAGTCCTAGAAGGCTTGGTAGTCTTCTGGAGGAGAAAAGGCATCACCACAATTACCCAGCTGTGATCCATGTGAAATATGAGACTGACCTTACTGGTAAGATGTGTTTCCTTGTCAATACTGTTATGGGGTAAGCATTCACTCTCTGCTCAGACTTGAGCCCATTCCACAAAAGGGAACCCAGGCCTCATACATAAAACTAGTCAAATATTTAGGGCAAGGGAGGTCACAATTGAAGACTGACCACAATAGCAGATAAAGTGGTAAGTTGGGGGAGGGGGATTAAATCACACACACAAAAGAAAATGTCATACTCATACCCACTGTAATTACACAGAACTACTAGATTGTTGAGTTGTTGTGTGCCATTATATAGTTTTAATAGGAATAAAAGAAAAGCTTAAAAGTTACTTAAATGAATGAAAAAAAAAGGTATAAACAGGTACTACAGGTCTGTGTCTATTTACCTCAGTGTTCTATATCATTAGCATATGTATTTCTGTGTTTTAGTCTATCATGATAATGTATATTAGGTTGAGTGGCTAAAATATCAGAAGTTACTTTCTATCGGTTCTGAAGGCTGTAAATGTGAGAACAAGGTACCAGAATAGTTAGCTTCTAAAATAAATACAGCTTCCTTCCTGATGAACTCCTACATGGCAGAGAGAGGAAGGAAGAAGTGGGGAGAGAGAGAGATTGAGAGAGAGAGAGAGAGAGAGAGAGAGATACTTAGGAGTGAATTGGTACCATTCTGAAGGACTTACTCTCATGACCTAATGTAAACATAATTTCCTCCCAGAAAACTCATCTGTAAAAACTATAACATGGGGTAATCATCCTTCATGATAAAACTTAGAACATTATTCTTATATTATAATTAGAAGTGTACAGATGTATTAATAAGGTGTCATGGTAATTATCAAGACAACTAACAATGCTGAGTCTCCAACATCAGGTGGAATACTATTACCATGTTCATATTAAAGAGTAGTCATACACATTATAAGAACAATCCACTACCAAAAATAAAATTGAGACTCCTCTCTCTCTCATATGTATATGACATTTTATGCAATAAATTCATGGAATATGTTTTAGTAATGCAAGTGGATAAGGCAAATATCCCCCCACTCACACTATCTCATCACTCTCTTCCTAGTAGCAATATTCAACATTTTTTTCATTTCAAATCAAATCCTTTCTCATCCCTGCTATCACTTTTAACTACTGATTTATCCACTTCTCCTATCTATAGGCATGGTCTTCCTTCTCTCTTTCTCCCACATGCACCTGTAACAGGAGCACCTGATTTCAAGACTGTAAAAACCCAGCCTTTCTAAGTCCCATACACATAGGATTGATTTTTTTCTACTTGAATTTGCCAACAGATGGTAAGAAACGCAGAACCAGGCTGCCTAAGCCATAGGAACTGAAGCAGAGCACTGATTAGCTTTCAGTCCCCTGAGCTGTCTGTGAGCCCGCAGAATCACAGGACTACATATTTCCAGCGCAGTTCCCACTGTGCGCAAACACAGTCAGGCTGCTTCCCACAATACAAAACTGCACTGTGCTGAAGCTAAGAGAACACACCTGGTAAAAGTAGGAAGGTGGACATGAGGAAGTAGACCGACAAGTTTTAAGATCACAGGAGCATAGTTTGGAAGAGGTGTTACAGCATCTGAGATGCTGTGTGTCAGATTATATCCAGAAAGTAGTTATTTTTAGAAGAGAAGAGCCAGGAATATAGGAGATAAAGCCTTTCAGTGCATTCGGGCACACAGCTGGAACGTTCCTGGCCTGGGTTGGTGATGACACTAGTTGAACCGTAACTTAGTGACTCCACCATTTCAATCTAACCTATGACATGCATTCATACATAAACTTAGCTCTGGTGATGATGTCATCAGACGTAATATAATTTTAAAGCTTTTTATCTCCCTTTAGTTTATCTTTTCTTCGATTTTCTCTTATCAGTCTCTTCTTATTAATAATATCCCCAATTCCCTGATAAGAATAACTAACAGCTTGACATGGAGACAAAGGAATCTCATGTAGGTTTCCACAAAAGATGCAGAATAACACTGCAGTGAACCCATACTGTGCGAAAATTAATGAATCCTGGAGATTGCTGAAAGAAAAATGTTGTTGCCTCCAAGTCTGTAGCATACCCTACAGATGCTTAAAAAATGGTTATCTAAAAAGAAATTTGTATACGTTCTCAACATTAAACAGAAATTGTGCTTAGGAAGATGCCCCTCAAATCACTGAATACAAATAGTCTAGTTTTCTACAAAAATAGCTTCAATCAGAAGCAAAAAATCACTGAAATAAAAACTGTTGGAAAAGAAAAAAAGTAACAATTAGACATGGCTAGTCTGTCTTTTTTTTTTTTATTCTAAAGTTGCATTTATTCTGAAAATGGCTGTGTTTTTAAATTTTATTTATTCATTAAGGAAGAAATAAGAAGAGGACAAGAAGTTGATGCTGTGTGAGGAGTGGGAGTCAGAAACAGGAGAAGGAGAGGAATATGATTAAAGTACACTGTATATATGTATATATGTGAAATTCCAATTTATCTTGAAAGTGATTTTCAGATACTGATGCTTAACAAGCCAAAGACATATCAGAATCCAAATACATATGTTCTAGATTAGTAAAATATTATGACTCCTGTGGGCTGGGAAGATAATTCAGTAGATAAGGTGCTTTTATGAGGAACGGATATCAGATTCCCAGACAACATGGTAAAACCATGCAGGCATGGCAGCTGTCTTTTATCTAGTACATGGGAGGCAGAGATAATGACTTTTGAGGGCAAGCAGGCTAGACAGATTAGCTGCGATCAGTGAGCTCCAAGTCCAGTGAGAGACCTTCCTTCAATTAAAAAAAAAGAAAGAAAAGAAAAGAAAGAGAGAAAATAATTAAGGAAGATGTCCAACATTAACATCAGGGCTCCTCCAGAAGCATATAGACACATGTAAATGCAAGACTACACAAACACATAGACTCCCCAACACCTATGAATGTGCACAAGTGTATGCAAGCATATCTCCTACACACAAAATAATAAATAAAACGGAAAAAGAAGACGTGTAATTCATGAAAATGTCCTACTCTCTGAGGATTTTGATAGAAACAAACAAGAGAACTACTTCTGAATCATGACCTAACTTGGAAATCTACCCATCTGCAACATCAGTTGTTAATGGGTTAATTCCGACTCTGCTTTTATTCATAAGGGGCATTCTTTATCTATCAGTCAGAGAAATCACTGAAAACATCACTTGAGACCTGAGCTTGGCACAGTTCTGAAGGAGAGTGAAAACAGAAACTAATGACCTCATTTTTACCCTCTCTCACAAAAGGAAAACTACCCTGTCACACAAATGAGACAGGGAAGTGAGAAAGCATGACTTGTTGCTTAATGTTTCTCAGGGGTATCGTTCTGAATTCCACAGACCTGCCTCTGCCGAAGGAATGCACAAACCTTATTGAGGCTCCAATCAAATCCTCGGCAGCAATTCTAAAGAAGCCCCGCTAAGTCCTAGTCCAAGTCAAGGGTTTGAATTTGGATCTGAAAGCAACTTTAAAATACACTCCTTGTTTTACTTCTTCCTTTGTAGAACAAGCCAGTGTTAAAGCTTCTGGTGCAGTGCATAGTGGCCAGAAGATGCGGCTATGTGATGAGCAAATCAGTTTATCTTATCATAAACCCCGAGTTTAAAGTAAGTTTGTACACTCTTAAAGAATAATGATCAACAGAATTTACCTTTCTAAAACAATTGATTTGATGCAGAAATACTCTTAGGACTGAGAAGCATGAAGTGAATGAAATCATAAGACAGGAGGAAGCTGTAAACCGTATATCTGGGAGGCTACAAACAACCCATGGCATGGAAACTTTTGATGGAATAATAAAAAGAGATTAAAGAGTGGGAAATGACTTTGCAGGCCATCTAAATGTCTGCTCATTTCTTCATGCAGGGCAACCTTTGAAGCACTTAAAAAAAACCTAGCTCTTTCATCATACACACACAAAATTTCAATGTGTGTGTGTGTGTGTGTGTGTGTGTTTCAGTGCCTTTGTCAAAATTATTCCCATGCATTTCCCTACTGCCTTCTCTTCTAAATACTGTAGGATAAAAACAATGTGTAAAGTATACTAGCTTTCACTTTAATTTCTTCTTTTCTAATCTTAAAGGTATTTAGTTCTGGAACTCATGAAGTTTAGTCATAGATCTTGTTTTCAGGCCTCACTTTATTCACATGACCTCCCTTTATCTGGCATGAGGATGACCAAAACCTGTTTGCCAGTTTCTAGAGAAAGCCAGTAAGGAACCTGCACACAAACAAATCAGAAGAAATCACCGAAACCCTAGGGAAATCTAGTCTAGCAGAGGCTTGAAGGTAAACAGTCTCCATGACCAGAGAAAAGGAAGTGGAGCAAGGACTGTGCTGTGCTCTTGCCTCAACCTACTGCAAATGCACCACATGAATCTAGAGATGAGGTTGTGACTAAAATCCAACTCTAAAGTCTTGTACAAGACAAGGAACCACTTGGAACCTTACAAAGCATGGTGCATAGTGGAGGAAGTTGTGTTCCAAGTATTAGAGGCAGCTTTGTTCAGTTCAGCTTCCTAAGGCATGTGTACTAGCTGTGTGAGAAAGGCAAGTGACCCTGGTGGCAATCTTGGGTGATGGTTTACTTTACGTGGCATGTAAAGCTCTATACAGAAGAAGCTCTGCCAGAGCCTGCAAAATCAACTACCTGAGAGCCTATGTGTGAAAGATGTTCCCTGATAGCTTTATAATGTCATGATAGGACTTTCATGGGTTTAAGGTCCTGAAATTGTATGTAAGGCAAAACCTGGGGAAAGAAGGTTTTCAGATTTCCTCATCAGAAAGTAGAGTCAGAGCTTGATATGCTCAACCTAAAATATTGTTTCAAGGGTGATGTAATGGATCATACGTTTCACAAGTGAAACTCGCATGACCTGCTCTGTGACACATAACAGTTATGCAGCAAATAGAAGAGAGAGGAAAGTGGCAAAAAAATATTTACCAATGGGGTTGGGATTAAACTTCGAAAGCACTGGTCAAGATTCCCATGAAGTGTTCCTTTTGCCTTTGCACTGCACTGCCCTTATTCTGATCATCTCTTCACTTGGTGCTGCAGCATTCAATGAGCATCTTAAGTTTAAATATCTCAGCATGACCCTTGTGAGCAGTAGAATGTATAATAAATATTTGACAAGCAGTATCCACTTTCCTCTGCTTTGAATTTTGGGGCTTTGAGCATTGACAATACCCAGCAAAGATCTGTATCCAACTCATGATCGCTTTAAGTTAACGTTAAAAGATAGTGTCTGAGCTCTTCTAGACTTCTATTTGGACACGGAAATTTTAAAACAATATCCATCTTCTATTCACAATTACTCAGTTAGAATGGTAGATATCCATTTCAAATCTAAGTCCTGACACCTAATAAAAACGACATTGGCAACATCACCTAAGTTCTCTGAGTTATTTTCTACCTAAAAATAAGGTATGTATAATGTGCTAAAATGTGAGGATTAAGTTAGATAATGTATAAAAAGGACATATATAATAGAAAATATGTTAAGCAAAAATGAATTTGCCTTTTTTAACTTTTGTTTATAAACACATAAGCCCAAGTGTGTCAACAAACAGAGAGAATAGTCTCAGACTACAGCAAACTCCCAGTGGAGAATTCACCTAAGAATAATGTAGTTTATAATCGGGTCTCTGCAAACTAATTGAAACTCGGGGCTACCTGCATGTACTACATGAATGTATTCCGTTCGTGAATTACTGTATGCACATGACTGTTTTCTCTTCAAATAAATTATAAGCTTGTTGTGGGCAGAGTTTACATCTTACAGTTTCATATCTTTCAGTAAATGGCATAGCGCTTTGAGCATTAGATTGTGAATGTAGTAGCTGATTTGCTCATGGATAGAAAGCAACTATCTAGGAAGGGAAAAATTGAAACCCAAAAGTGTTAAATTCCATGGTTAAGAGAATGATTAAGTTTATATCTAACTTTCTTGATTACAATATGTTTTATCTTTCTTCTCCTTAATGTAAACTACGCTGATCATTATAATTGTCAATGACATATGCCTTTCTTATTTTAATAAAAAATAACAATAATTGAATCTCATAACTGCTTTGAAGGAAAAGGAACGATAGCCATAGCATGTAGGTATGTCTGATTGTGAATTTTTTTCTTTGTTTTAAATATGTCTCTCTAAAATATAAAGCAAGGTGACCTCTGCTCAGCAATAAAACCAAAATTGTTATCTGTCATAATGGAGTTTCATATATAAGGTAGATAGCTTTATTTGTAAAAAGTTGCAAGATTATGTATAATGTAATATGTAGAAAGGTTATGGAGAAGGTATTATTAGTGTATAAGGATGGATGAAATACAGGCAAACTAACACATGAGACTTGAAAGAGGATGTAAAGCTAATTGCTTTATTATCTTTAACTCTCATTGTTTCACTTTGCTCCCACCTCTCCTAACCTTCGTGTGTGTGTGTGTGTGTGTGTGTGTGTGTGTGTGTGTGTGTGCGCACACGTGTAGGAGCAAAATATTGTAATTGACAATAAAAGTGAAAAACCCCAAGCCAAGTTCCATGACTTTAAAATGGTCATTCTAACTGTATAAGAGTTCACTGAGGTGCATAACATTTGGGACAGGGCAAGTGTTTGTTTAGCAGTTACCTTAAACTAGCTGTGTGATGTTTTAATTTTGAATTCATTATAGTAAACTTTCTTTTTTTTTTCTTTATTAATTACACTTTATTCACTTTGTATCCCTCCTGTGGTTCTCTCCCTCCTCCCCTCCCAATCCCTCCCTTTTTCCACCCTCTGCATGCATGCCCTTCCCCAAGTCCATTGATAGGGGAGGACTTCTTTTTCTTCCTTCTGATCCTAGTCAGTTAGGTCTCATCAGGAGTGGCTGCATTGTCTTCTTCTGTGGCCTGGTAATGCTGCTTCCCCCTCAGGGGGAGGTAATTAAAGAGCAGGACAATCAGTTCATGTCAGAGACAGTCCCTGTTCCTATTACAATGGAACCCACTTGGATACTGAACTGCCATGGGCTACATCTTTGCAGGGGTTTTACGTTATCTCTATGCATAGTCCTTGGTTGGAATATCAGTCTCAGGAAAGAGCCCTGTGCTCAGATGTTTTGGTTCTGTTGCTCTCCTTGTGGAGTTCCTGTCCTCTCCAGATGTTACTGTTTCCCACTTCTTTCCTAAGATTCCCTGCACTCTGCCCAAAGGTTGCCCATAAGTCTCAGCATCTACATTGATAGTCTGAAGGGCAGAGCTTTTCAGAGGTCCTCTGTGTCAGGCTCCTGACTTGTTCCCTCTTTTCTCCTTCTTCTGATGTCCAGCCTCTTTACATTTCTGGATAGGAATTGAGCATTTTAGCAAAAGTCCTCCCTCTTGATTAGTTTCTTTAGGTGTACAGGTTTTAGTAGGTTTATCCTATATTATAATATCTATATGAGTGAGTATATACCGTGTGCATCTTTCTGCTTCTGGGCTATCTCACTGAGGATGATCTTTTCCAGATTCCACCATTTACCTGCAAATTTCATGATTTCCTTGTTTTTATTGCTGAGTAATATTCCTTTGTGTATATATACCACAATTTGTGCATCCATTCTTCAGTTGATGGGCATCTGGGCTGTTTCCAGCTTGTGGCTATTACAAATAAGGCTGCTACAAACATGGTTGAGCAAATGTCCTTACTGTGTACTTGAGAATATTTTGGATATATGCCTAGGCTCTAAGAGCAACAATCAATAAATGGGAGCTCATGAAACTGAAAAGCTTCTGTAAAGCAAAGGACACTGTCCTCAGAACAAAACGACACCCTACAGATTGGGAAAGGATCTTCACCAACCCTATATCTGACAAAGGGCTAATATCAAGTATATATAAAGAACTAAAGAAGTTAAACAACAACAAATCAAGTAATCCAATTTAAAAAATAGAGTACAGAGCTAAACAGAGAATTCTCTGCAGAGGAATATCGAATGGCAGAGAAACACTTAAAAAAATGCTCAACCTCATTAACCTCATTAGGGAAATGCAAATCAAAATGACCCTAAGATTTCACCTTACACCCATCAGAATGGCTAAGATCAAAAACTCAAGAGTCAATATATGCTGGAGAGGTTGTGGAGAAAGGGGAACCCTCCTCCACTGCTGGTGGGAATGTAAACTTGTACAACCACTCTGGAAAGCAATCTGGCACTTTCTCAGACAACTAGGAATAGCGCTTCCTCAAGATCCAGCTATACCACTCCTATAGTAAACTTTTAAAGAGTTTTAAAACTTTGGCTTTTCATATTCTCCAACACAAAGGAATGCTCAAAATGTTGGGGTTTGGGTTGAAGTAAAATTGAAGTGCCTATCTCATGTCTACACTTAAAAAAGATGTTTTTTTCAGTTCTGGATTTACCACACTCTATATGACTTATATTGTGTACTTCTAACTGAGAGGAAATGATCTTTTCTTTTTTATTTATTGCAATTTATTCACTTTGTATTCCAGCTGTAGTACTCTCCCTCATCCCCTCCCAATTCCACCCTCTCTCCTTCTTCTCCTCCCATGCCCCTCCTCCAGTCCACTGATAGGGAAGGTCCTCCTCTCCTTCCATCTGACCCTAGCCTATCAGGTTTCATCAGGACTGGCTGCATTGTCTTCCTATGTGGCTTGGTAAGGCTGCCCCCATCCCTCAGCCAGCCACTGAGTTCATGTCAGAGACAGCACCTGTTCCCCTTACTAGGAAACCCACTTGAAATGATCTTTTCTTATAGTGAAACATGTCATGGCTTTATCTCTTAAAGTTCCCTTACTATCTGCAGTGAAAATTAATAGGAAAAAAAATTCCTTTAAAAATGATTTCTGAACCAGGTGTGGGGGTGCATGTCTTTAATCCCAGCAATCAAAAAGGCAGAGGCAGGCAGATGGCTGTAAGTCTGAGGTGAGCCTGGTGTACAAAGTAAGTTCAGGACAGCCAAGATCTAGAAAAACCAAATAATAATAATAATAATAATAATAATAATAAGAAGAAGAAGAAGAAGAAGAAGAAGAAGAAGAAGAAGAAGAAGAAGAAAATAAAAATGGAACCTCCTGAAACAGAAAAACTTCTGTAAAACAAAGGACACTGTCAACAGAACAAAATGACAGCCTACAGACTGGAAAAGGATTTTCAGCAACCCTACATCTGAGAGACGGTTGATATCCAGAATATATAAAGAACTCAAGAGGTTAAATAATAACAAACCAAGTAATACAATTAAAAAATGGAAAATTTTAACAGGGAATTCTCAACAGGGGAAAATCGAATGGCAGAGAAACAAAAAAATGCTCAACATCCTTAATCATCAGGGAAATGCAAATCAAAATCACCCTGAGATTTCAACTTACACCCATCAGAATGGCTAAGATCAAACATTCAAGTGACAATACCTGCTGGAGAGGATGTGGAGAAATGGGAACCCTCTTCCATTGTTGGTAGGAATGTAAATTTATACAACAACTTTGGAAATCAATCTGGTACTTTCTCAGACAATTAGGAATAATGCTACCTCTAGACACAGCTATACCACTCCTAGCCATATACTTTAAAGATGCTCCACCATTCAACAAGGACATTTGCTCAACAATGTTTTTAACAGCTTTATTTGTAATAGCCATAATCTAGAAACAACCTAGATGTCCCTCAATTGAGGAATGGGTACAGAAATTGTGGTACATCTACACAATGGAATAACACTCACCAATTAAAAACAAGAAAATCATGAAATTTGCAGGCAAATGGATGGAACTAGAAAAGATCATCCTGAGTGAGGTAACCCAGAGGCAGAAAGACACACATGGTATATACTCACTGATAAGTGGATATTAGACATATAATATAGGATAAACATACTAAAATCTATAGCCCTAAAGAAGCTAAACAACAAGGAAGGCCCTAGAGAAGATGTTTAATCCTCATTTAGAAAGGCCAACAGAAAAGACATCAGAAGTGGGAGAAGACAGGGAATAGAACAAGAACCTACTACAAAGGGCCTCTGAAAGACTCTACCCAGCAAGGTATTAAAGCACATGCTGAGACTCATAGCCAAACTTTGAGCAGAGTGCAGAGAATCTTATGGAAGAAGTGGGAGAGAGAAAGACCTGGAAGGGACAGGAGCTCCACAAGAAGACCAACAGAGCCAAAAAAGAAAAAGAAAAAAGAAAAGAAGAAAAATTGGAGCTTAGGGAGCCTGCAGAGACTAATGACTCAACGAAGGACCATGTATGAAGAGGACCTAGACACCCTGCTCAGATGTAGCCCATGGGCAGCTCAGTCACCATGGGAGTTCCTAGTAAGGAGAGCAGGGGCAGTCCCTGGCATGAACTTGATTTTCTGTGCTTTGATCAGCTCCCCCTGGAAAGGTGGCCTTACCAGGCCACAGAGAAAGAAGATCCAGACACTCCTGATGAGAACTGATAGGCTAGGGTCAGATAGTAGGGGAGGAAGACCTCCCTTATCAGTGGACTAGGAGAGGAACATAGAGGGAAAGAGGGAGAGAGAGTAGGACTGGGAGGAGATGGGGGGGGGGCTATATCCAGAATACAAAATGAATAAATTGTACTTAATAATAATATTATAAATATATAATAATTATTATAAAAAAGAAACAAAATATTTCAGCTGGTCAGTGGCACATGCCTTTAATCAAGCAATCAGAAGTCAGAGGCAGGCAGATCTTTCTGAGTTAGAGGCCAGCCTAGTCTACTGAGAGAGTTCCATGACAGTCATAGCTACACAAAGAAGCCCTGTCTCAAAAATAAAAGAATGAGAGAAAAGGGAAGAAAGGAAGGAAGGAAGGAAGGAAGGAAGGAAGGAAGGAAGGAAGGAAGGAAGGAAGGAAGGAAGGAAGGAAAGAAGGAAGGAAAAAAAGAAAAATTGTCAACCCCTCTGCACTTATTTATTTGAACACAGAAGACTACAGTCGCTTAGTTTTAAAACCTTGTCGTCTTTGATAGGTGGTACTTCCTCAGAGCCTACCTAGGCCGGCATGTTTACCACTACCCTGCCTCACACTGATTTTCTTCCTGGGTAAAGCAAACATTCTCTCTAAATCCTTTGTTCATTTGCACACCTGGATTTACCACAAATTTCCTTTCATTGTTGATGTTTTTCTTTTAACTTTTTCATATCTCATAATTTCTTCAAATTATGGATATAAATTATGGTGGTGGTATGTCTTAATTTCATGCCAAGGAAACTTTATGGTCCATAGTTCTGACTTCAGAGCAGGCCCTAATGAGCAAGTCTAAACTTGATGCAGGTAGACTCTTGACCCAGGGTTGTGACATGACCAGCTAATCAAATAAGTATGAATAATCAGATGGTCCTTCCCTGGAATTTGAATTAAGAAAGTGACTCATAGAATCAGAAAATAAAAATTGCAAATTGTGAAACCAGGAAATGGAACTGAGACTTTACTACAAAATACAAAATGATTATAAGGAGACTCCCAGATGAAAAGAGCAATACCCAAAACAGAACCAACACAAAAGAAAGACCAGTGTGAAGGGATATGAATGTACACAATATGGTCCAAATGTGGCAGGATGTAGACACATAAAGGAACTGGGCTGTTCTTACAGAACAGTGGTGTTGACAGCTAAGAAAAGACCTGGATGCCCTGCTCTGCATGTTCTGACTCCACGGGGATACTTCACTCCCTGAGAGAGGTCTGACACATGCTGCTGAGTATATGATGCTCATCAGCTTCTAATTCATTAAATTATCTTTACCAGCAGCTTATAAGCATCTTAAGAAGGCCATGCCTTTTTTCTCTTTTGTTGTCTTTCACACAAACCCCTAACAATGCTTGACACACATTACTCACTGATTGATTCAAAGCAACTTAGAGATGCTACAAATTAGGCTTCATCTCAAATAAACAAGGTAATGATTCCAAGTCTTACTTCAGCTTAAAACAGAATGCAGCTTAATTTCTAAATTGTTTACTTTTCTCTTTTTTTGTCAGTATTTTTAAGGACTGACAATAATAACTCACTGTGTAGCTGGAGCAAAGTATCAGGAGAGTTCAATACACAGGAAGCTGAATTTGATAAGTGACAAGAACTTGTCAAAGTTTGTTTATGACGAGAAAAGTGCCCTTCCAATTATGAGGAGACAAAGACAGTCATACATTGTATTTTATTATCACTTCCCACTACTTAATCTTTCAAACAGATGCATGCCAAATACAAGTTCAGACTTTTTAAATTGAAAGAAAAGATAATAGCACAAAATGAGTCAAATATGCCTAGCATAAGAAAATTTCAAAATAATTCTTTGGTGGTTTCAAATGCCACTGAAATACAGAAAACAGGATGGAAGGCCTCTGTAAGTCGGTGTGTAGTTATTAAGTTATTTTTCGGTTACCTTATTTTAAGTGAGTAATTCTAGCCTCTTTGAGTTTTATGACAGGTCATCCTTTTCATCCCTTTAATCACTGTGGCCAGTCTTTTCTGAACCAAGCAATTTCTCAGCACCCTTCTCAGGTAATTTCCCTGACTTTAAAATGCCTTGTGTTTAATGACACAATGAACCAAAAAGATCAAAGATTTATTTGGCTCTTGTTGGCTTGTATCACAGCTGTGATAGAGTGTTCTGGCGTATAGACAAGGAGGAAGCAATAAATATAGCATTCTGACCTTCAGGAAAGACTTTTTATTTTATTACAATGTTCCTCCACATGCCAGAAAGCTAATTGTCTTCATTACATGAGACTGAGATACACTAGGCCTCATCCTTTCTCATCAGTTCCTAGAGTCTTATACTGAATAGAGACGGGCTCCTTTTGAATATTTCTCTGCCACTGCGGTAGGCCGGCAGGTGTTCTCTCTGGTGATCTACTTGTTTGAAGCTTCTTAGATGTCTTTTCTGTCTTATCGGTGACTGGACCAGAAACATTATTCTAGTTTTACCATGTTTGGCATTTAACTCAGAGCTTGCACGTGTCAGGTGAGCGTTCTACCACTGAGCCATCCCCCTAGCCTCAGGAAGTTCTTTTCTTTCCTGAGATTTTCCCATGTTCTTTTGGACACTGACGTACTATTTTTATTCATATAGATTTATATATGTGAATGGAAAAGAATATGTGTATGTGTATGTGTGTAGTGTGTGTGTGTGAGAGAGAGAGAGAGAGAGAGAGAGAGAGAGAGAGAGATGGGGGAGATGAGCATACAATGAAAAAAAAGCATAAGTTCTCAACCTCTCTGATAGTGAACTTAGAAATTTAATAACTAAACCGCCCAATTTAATGATCAGAATGTGTTTATTTTCTTCTCTAGCACCTGTATCAGTCCACTTTGATAACATCCAGTTTTGAGGTAAGCTACGGAGAGTCTCCACAGGTGAGATAATGACTAGTGATTTAGGAAACCATGGTTACCATATTGATTTTATATTTGTGAACAGTCAGTAAGGTACTATTCTTCCACTCAAATAACATATATACAAGAACACATGCTCCACATAGCTCTCTAGGAACTTGCCTTCTGCGGTTTATAATATAAAGGAGTTAGGTTTGACAGCGCCAAAGCTCTGGCCATCTTTAGATGAATATTATTTCTGACTTTATGAATAACTGAAGCCAAAGAAGTTGTGCTGGGATACTATAGTATCTTTTCATGGATATTTTTCCCATTGCTCCCAGACTGGTGCATTTCACTTTGCAATAATCACAGATTCTCAAGTGAAGCTAGTACTTCCAGTGATTAGCTATTTACATTGAACCTCTTCAGCTAATCGCAGAGATAGTAAGTCTATTAGCACGTCCCACTGAAACTTGTGTAAGCAATATTCTTGGAGGTGCAGAAGCATATGTGCCTGCAGATGCAGTAGACACAGGTAATTGTCCACAAGCTTGTAAGCATCAAGTTTCACGGCCCCTTCATGGCCCTATTTATGGTGGGCACTGTGTATACTTTTTGGAACTCAGAACCCACAGGCTGGCTTTAGGAGAGCTTTCCCCATTCACTCCGCACTAATGATTCTTATCTAGAACAACAAGCGAAACCCATTTTCCCTGTTATGAACTGAGTACTAAAATGAAACTTTGTGGAAACTAGCATAATATAGACTGTGTGCATTAATAAGATTTTATTATGAAATTATTACAATAGAAAACAATCATAATTTGCAAAAGTGGAAATGTGAAGCAAGAGATTGGAAACTTTGTGATAGGGGCCATTTGGTTTTTCATTTGCCTCTGTTTCCTGAGAATAAATTTAATACTGTATGTGAATACATATTACATATTACATATTTTTGCTACAGTGATATTTCACACAAAGTTAATTTGCGAGAAGAAAATATAAATAAAGCAAATCTATGCTTTTTTTCTATTTTAAAGGGTAATGAATAGCACTTCTTGGGCTTATTTAAGCTTCCTGAATTTTCAAACATATATAGAAGGATACATTAGCATGGATCTGGTTATGCATGATGGCTGATATGTTGAAGATATCTGCACATGGGAGAGAAATTTAAAAAAAGAACCCTTATTTGAAAAATCAGTTGCTAACTCTTTTCTTAGCTCCTATCTATTCTATATGGTCTTCCTTTAACATTTATAAAGTTCCATGTCTGGGATTCACTAATATTGCCTCCAGATAGCGATAAACTCTGTCATATCCTATTATAGCTCAGGTAGGCAGAGAAATGACCACAAGAGACTGAAATAAGAGAACTCATATCTCAAAGTACTGTGTAAAATACTATGTAAATATGACTGCTACCTCTGGAAGAGTTAACCCTGAGTACACGCGTGTGTGTCGTTGTGCATGTATGTGAATTTGCATGTATGTGTGAATATGTGTGCACATGTGTGAATATTTGCATGTGTGCGCACTCACTATTGCATGTGTGTGAGTGTGCGTGCATGCCCAATGTTTATGAAGAGAAATAGAGAGAGAAAGAAGTAAGACAAGAAGCAGGATGCAGGGAGACAGAAAGTCAGGAGAGGGAAAACAAGGAAGTTAGATCATAATAAGAAAGTTTAGTTACACAAAGATAGGGACTGTGATTTTGACCCTGTTGCTGGTAACTGGTAAGGGATCATTCAAATCCACCAAAGCCCTTTATTCTTCATGTGATGAAAATACTTTAAAGTTAGTAAAGTTAGATTTTGTGCATATGTTAAAACACAGGCACATAAGATTTCAGAAAACATAGATTGCATATATATTCTACGTAAAATATGAGATGACAGAAAACGGTTATGAAATAACGTGACTTTATGAATCTGATGAAGACAGCCCCTCTTCACTCTCATCTTCCCAGACCTTCGCTAACAAAAGTTTACTTGAAACAGCGAAATCAGCCTGCCACACTCGTACTCATGAGATCTTCCTAATGTACGTGAAGCAGTAAGGTATTTGAGCCGCTATCCCTAGTCTCTGCTCAAGACGGTCTCCTAACATAAGCGGCCTGATGGAAGCTTACTTTGTGTCATGTTTTCCAAACTTTTGTTCTGTTTGTTGGTGATTCCACTGTTTAAAATGGCCCCCAGGTACAGCACTGAAGCATAAGCCAGGGTTTCCAAGAACAGGAAGGTTATGTGTGTGTTATACACAAAGATAAGCTTCGTTCTGACTGACTTCTAAGGCTGCAGCCTGTGGACTCAATGGTAATAAATCAACACACACTTTCTAAAAGTATTTTAACAGGAAGAATGAAAGAACACCTAAGACCAAGTTATGCTGGTAAGTAAAGTAATAGAGGCCCCAAAGCACACAGGAATCCAATCTTATATTTCCCTTAAGAGAAATGTTGCAGTAGTCTCTAATTTAGTGCTTGTGATAAATTTACAGAACATGGCATTTGAAATAATGAGACTTGGCTGTATTTGTTATTCAGCTATGCACAATTTATCTGGAGTAATATGTATAATATATGGACATATTATGTAACACATACTCCTTAACATAATTTAACCAAGAGCATTAGAATGACTGATTGATAGATAGTGTTACAAAATAGCATGTGTCAAAGTAATTAGGAGTCAAATATCTGGAACAAGGCCTTGAAACTAAAATTAACAGAGAAAGCTGTTCAGCAGTAGGGAGTGGTAGACTCCTTGCTCCTCTCAGCTTGCGCCTGTCCATCAGCCCAGGCTCTGTTTCCTGTACCCTTCTGATGACTAACAAATTGTGATTGTTTTTTTTTTTCAATTTTTATTTTTTATATTAAATACAGTTTATTCACTTTCAATCCCAGCTACAGCTCCTCCCTTATTCCCTTCCAATCACACCCTCCCTCCCTCATCTCCACCAATGCCCTCTCCAAGACCACTGATAGTGGAGGTCCGCATTCCCTTCCATCTGACCCTAGCCTATCAGGTCTCACCAGGACTGGATGCATTGTTTTCCTTTGTGGCCTGGCACGGCTATTCTCCATACAGGGGGAGGTGATCAAAGAGCCAGCCAGAGTTCATGTCAGAGAGAGCCTCTGTTCTCCTTATTGAGGAACCCACTTGGATACTGAGCTTCCATGGGCTACATCTGACCAGGGGTTCTAGGTTTTATCTATGAATGGTCCTTGGTTGGCATATCAGTCTCATAAAGACCCATGGCCCAGATTTTTTTTGGTTCTGTGTTGAAATGACATTTGGAGAAGCTTTGCCATGTGTAGAAAAGCCAAAACTGACTAACTTAGGGTGAGTTAGCCCAGAAGATGAAGCCAGAACATGGAATTAAACTCATGATGTTTAGTAATCTGTTTAAAATATTTTATCACATAATTCAGGAAAGTTATTAGTTTCCCATTATAGCCAATGTATGCATCATGGAAATATGGTAAATATTAAAATTGTAACCACAAACTTCTAAAAAGTAATCTCAATTTATCCCTGTTATTGCTGTGTGGCTCCTCTAATGTGAGGTAGTTTTCATCAGTATAGGTATTGAATTTTTGGGTAAAAAGATAGGAAGGTCTTCTTTTCATAGACTTGTTATCTTCACGCTATTTAGAACGACAGAATATAATCTTAGTATATGTTCAATGGAGTGAGGTTTTTTTTTTTAAATTTATTATTTAGTTATTTACAGTTTATTACAGTTATTTATTATAGTTTATTTATTAAAGTTTATTCATTTTGTATCCCAGCTGTAGCCCCACCCTCTTCCCCTCCCAATCTCACCCTCCCTCCTTCATCTCCTCCCATGCCCCTCGCCAAGTCCACTAATAGGGGAGGTCCTCCTCCCTTTACCTCTGACCCTAGCCTATCAGGTCTCATTAGAACTGGCTGCAGGGAATCTTATAAAAGAAGGAAGAGATAGATAGATCTAGAAGGGGCAGGAGCTCCACAAGGGGAGCAATAGAACCAAAAAATCTGGACACAGGGGTTTTTTTCTGAGGCTGATACTCCAACCAAGGACCATTCATGGAGATAACCTAGAACCCCTGCACAGATGTAGCCCATGGCAGCTCAGTCTGCAAGTGGGTTCCCTAGCAATGGGAACAGGGACTGTTTCTGACATGAACTCAGTGGCTGGCTCTTTGATCACCTTCTCCTGAGGGGGGACCAGCCTTACCAAGCCACAGAGGAAGACAATACAGCCAGTCCTGATGAGGCTGTTAAATAAATGTTGTTATCCTGTTTTAGCAGACAGTAGCAGAATGGTCATATGTCTTGAGAACAGAAACTTCCATTTACATCTTTAGGCTGGAGGATCAATCTATAATCTAGGAATCTGCTGGGCAGTTTCATTGTCAACTTGACACAACCTCAAGCCACCTGGGAAGAAGAAACCTCAGGTGAAGATTTGTCTGGATCAGATTGCCCTGTGGGCATGCCAGTGAAAAGAGTGTTTGATTGGTGATTCATACAAGAGGGCTCAACCCTCTCTGGGTGACATCATTCCCAAGCAGGGAGCTATACAGGAAATCTAGCTAAACATGAGACAGGCAATAGACTTGTAAGTAGCATTTCCATGCGTCTACTCCTCTCTTAAGTAACATCAATAATTTCCCTAAACAACAAATCACGACCTGGTTTAGTTGTAAACTAAAATAAACCCAAGACTTTGGGGAATTTGTTCTTGTTTAATTCTGTTGCTGTGATAAAATTCCTCTCCCAGTATTCTCGGAGATGCTTGGTGACAAATCACTCATTGAAGAACTGTTGGCTCCTGAGCCCTACTCCCAGCTATCCCGATCAGTAGTCCTGGACAAGGCCAACCGAGGTGGTTTTATTTTAATCAGCAACACGAGACAATGTTCAGACAGCACGCTGGTACAGTACTGATATATGAACTCATACAGATTCCCTCATTAGCAGTCCCTCTTATGATTAACACATGTTTTCTAATTCCTGCCACCTGGCTATTTCTAACACAGCTTATAATTTTAGAAAGGTACAAAGTAAGTCTAAGACATAGCACACTGTGCTCTAATTAAATGGAATTCTGAAGATACAGCCAGATTAACTTCCATAAAAACAAATATTTAGTCAGCATTTACTATCAATTAAATTTGCAGGTGGCATATTGGGTGTGCAGGTTTCAAGACTGAGAGGAAAGGATCTCTGTTTTTGTTTTTGTTTTTAATAGCAATTCTAAATTAAAAAAAAAAAAAGCACTCTCACTAGACCTGGTGCAAACTAGGTACTGAAGACTTCTCAGTTTGGGAAGAATAATATCAATTGTTCGCCACGTATCAGTTTAACAGCTGAAGTTTACCGTTTGGCCTCCAAATTATCCCGACAACTTTAGGTTATGAGTGTCATATTTTATTTCTTTCATCCTTTTGAACTGCAATCACCTAATTGTGCTAAGGGTGTGTTTAACAAATCATAGACTTGTCCAGTGAAATTGAATTTCTAAATTTCAAAAAGTTTTTTTCTGGGTTACTTTTCAAAGATAAAATAATGACCCAAGCCTGGTGCTTGTCTTTCAAGATGTGGTTTGCTTTACTCAAATTTCCATAGCTGGGACTGAAATCTTTATTCTTAGGAAAAGATTTAAGAAACTATTGGTAGAAGAATGTAAAATCCACAGACAATCTTTTCCTCCATTCTGGCTTTTTTTTCCCCACCGAAAATCAACTGTATTAAATTAGAGCACAAGAAATTTTACATTTATGATTGCTCTTAAATGCAGTGGGGCTTCACCCAAACAGCATGCTTTTTGTCAGACAGTCATTTCAACATCCTGAAAACAGAGCAAATGGCTCCACTAAAAAGCCATTGCAACTGCAAATGAGGAAAACGGTGTCTCCTGGGCCAAGTCTGTGATCTGTAACATTGCTCGCTCGAGTAAGATGAAGATAATGCTGTTGTTTTCATTTATGCTTCAGACATGACCAGTTGACCTTAAAAATACCACGTAAATGCCACAGAAAGAGCAACAGCCTAAATTTCTAAAAGGAAATAATTTCAGCTTTATTTTTGTAGCTTCAAACAGCGAATGCGGTAGGTCCAGGGTGGTAAGTCACTGTCAAGACACTGAACTGATGAGGATACAAAAGAAAACAGAAAGACAACTTCGGTATCTATGGAAAAGCAGTTACCTGTCCTGATCCGGAACCACAAATCACCCTTTGTTCTCATCTGATTTCTATTTTACAGTAGCTTTAATTCCAAAAGGTTTTTACAGGAGTTTTGATTCCCAAGTGTTTTACTAGCCCTGCCTGGAGGATCAAGTTTCTCTTCCAAACAAGGTCAGATACGATGCTCCTTGTATCTTCCACACAGCTCTGTGCTAACCCAGGGAATAGCAATGCAGTGAGACGTACCTCATCCCACCTTCCCTGAGTGACAGAAAGGCCAATTCCTGAAGCAATGCAGGTTCACCATACCCCTTTCCACCTCATTAAAAATATAATTCAGTTGTCACAGTAGACAGATATCAATATGAAAACCAGGCAAAGTAGTGGCTATCTCAAAGCATATATAAAACATGAAGAAAGAAAGAAAGAAAGAAAGAAAGAAAGAAAGAAAGAAAGAAAG